>NC_091282.1:491295050-491390050 GCF_032444005.1 Ranitomeya imitator | reverse complement strand
CACAGTGTGTTGCACCCCTTGTGAAATTTGGTGGAGGATCAGTGATGATCTGAGGATGCTTCAGCAAGGCTGGAATTGGGCAGATTGTTCTTTGCAAAGGACGTATGAATCAAGCCGCATACAAAGTTATCCTGGAAAAACAGTTGATTCCGTCTGCGCAGGCAATGTTCCCCAAATCTGTCCCAGTCCCCAAATCTGAGGACTGTTTTTTCCAGCAGGCCAATGTGCCATGCCACAAAGCTAGGTCAAGCAAGGTGTGGATGAAGGACTAGGACATCAAATCCCTGTCATGGCCAGCCCACTCTCCAGACCTGAACCCCACTGAAAACCTCTAGAATGTAGTAAAGAGGAAGATGGATAGTCACTGCGTAAATTTTTGCACCAGGAGTGGCATAAGGTCACCCAAAAGCAGTGTGAAAGACTGGTGAAAACCATACCAAGACGCATGAAAGCTTTGAATAAAAATCATGGTTATTCCACCAAGTATTGATTTCTGAACACTTCCTGAGTTAAAGCATTAGTATTGTTGATTTTCTAAATGATTATGAACTGAAAAATCAGACAAACTGAAAATTTTGCAGTGGTCTCTTAACCCCTTAAGCCCCAAGGGTGGTTTGCACATTAATGACCGGGCCAATTTTTACAATTCTGACCACTGTCCCTTTATGAGGTTATAACTCTGGAACGCTTCAACGGATCCTGGTGATTCTGACATTCTTTTCTTGTGACATATTGGGCTTCATGATAGTGGTAAAGTTTCTTTGATATTACCTGCGTTTATTTGTGAAAAAAACGAAAATTTGGCGAAAATTTCGCAATTTTCCAACTTAGAATTATTATGCCCTTAAATCACAGAGATATGTCACACAAAATACTTAATAAGTAATATTTCCCACGTCTAATTTACATCAGCACAATTTTGGAACCAACATTTTTTTTTTGTTAGGGAGTTATAAGGGTTAAAAGTTGACCAACAATTTCTCATTTTTACAACACCATTTTTTTAGGGACCACATCTCATTTGAAGTCATTTTGAGGAGTCTATATGATGGAAAATACCCAAATGTGACAACATTATAAAAACTGCACCCCTCAAGGTGCTCAAAACCACATTCAAGAAGTTTATTAACCCTTCAGGTGTTTCACAGGAATTTTTGGAATGTTTAAAAAAAAATGAACATTTAACTTTTTTTCACAAAAAATTTTCTTCAGCTCCAATTTGTTTTATTTTACCAAGGGTAACAGGAGAAAATGGACCCCAAAAGTTGTACAATTTGTCCTGAGTACGCCGATACCCCATATGTGGGGGTAAACCACTGTTTGGGAGCATCGCAGAGCTCGGAAGGGAAGGAGCGCCATTTGACTTTTCAATGCAAAATTGACTGGAATTGAGATTGGAAGCCATGTTGCGTTTGGAGAGCCCCTGATGTGCCTAAACATTGAAACCCCCCACAAGTGACACCATTTTGGAAAGTAGACCCCCTAAGGAACTTATCTAGATGTGTTGTGAGAGCTTTGAACCCCCAAGTGTTTCACAACCGTTTAAAACGCAGAGCCGTGAAAATAAAATTAAAAAAAATTTCCACAAAAATTATTTTTTAGCCCCCAGTTTTGTATTTTTCCAAGGGTAACAGGAGAAATTCGACCCTAAAAGTTGTTGTACAATTTGTCCTGAGTACGCTGATACCCCATATGTGGGGCGGAACCACCGTTTGGGTGCATGGCAGAGCTCGAAAGGGAAGGAGCGCCATTTGGAATGTAGACTTAGATGGATTGGTCTGCAGGTGTCACATTGCATTTGTAGAGCACCTGATGTACCTAAACAGTAGAAACCCCCCACAAGTGACCCCATATTGGAAATTAGACCCCCAATGAACTTATCTAGATGTGTTTTGAGAACTTTGAACCCCCTAGTGTTTCGCTACAGTTTATAACGCAGAGCCGTGAAAATAAAAAATCATTTTTTTCCCACAAAAATGGTTTTTTAGCCCTACAAATTTTTATTTTCCCAAGGGTAAGAAGAGAAATTGGACTCCAAAAGTTGTTGTCCAATTTGTCCTGACTATGCTGATACCCCATATGTTGGGGTAAACCCCTGTTTGGGTGCACGGGAGAGATTCGGAAGGGAAGGAGCACTGTTTTACTTTTTCAAAGCAGAATTGGCTGGAATTGAGATCGGACGCCATGTCACTTTTGTCGCTCTGATGTGCCTAAACAGTGGAAACCCCCCCAATTCTAACTGAAACCCTAACCCAACCACACCCCCTAACCCTAACCACACCCCTAACTCCAACACACCCTCAACCCTAACTTTAGCCCCAACCCTAACTGTAGCCCTAACCCTAGCCCCAACCATAACTGTAGCCCTAGCCCCAACCCTAACCCTAATGGAAAAATGGAAATAAATACATTTTTTTTTTAATTTTATTATTTTTCCCTAACTAAGTGGGTGATGCAGGGGGGTTTGATTTACTTTTCTAGTGTGTTTTCTAGCGGATTTTTATGATTGGCAGCCGTCACACACTAAAAGACGCTTTTTATTGCAAAAAATAGTTTTTGTGTCTCCACATTTTGAGAGCTATATTTTTTCCATGTTTTGGTCCACAGTCATGTGAGGTCTTGTTTTTTGCGGGACGAGTTGACGTTTTTATTGGTAACATTTTCGGGCACGTGACATTTTTTGATCGCTTTTTATTCCGATTTTTGTGAGGCAGAATGACCAAAAACCAGCTATTCATGAATTTCTTTTGTGGGGGGCGTTTATACCGTTCCATGTTTGGTAAAATTGATAACGCAGTTTTATTCTTCGGGTCAGTACGATTACAGTGATACCCCATTTATATCTTTTTTTATGTTTTGGCGCTTTTATACGATAAAAACTATTTTATAGAAAAAATAATTATTTTTGCTTTGCTTTATTCTGAGGACTATAACTTTTTTATTTTTTCGCTGATGATGCTGTATGGCGGCCTGTTTTTTTGTGGGAGATGACGTTTTCAGCGGTACCATGGTTATTTATATCCGTCTTTTTGATCGCGTGTTATTCTACTTTTTGTTCGGCGGTATGATAATAAAGCGTTGTTTTTTGCCTCGTTTTTTTTTTTTTTACGATGTTCACTGAAGGGGTTAACTAGTGGGATAGTTTTTATAGGTCGGGTCGTTACGGACGCGGCGATACTAAATATGTGTACTTTTGTTTTTTTTTTATTATTTAGATAAAGAAATGTATTTATTTGAACAATATTTTTTTTCTATTATTTATTTAGGAATTTTTTTTTATTTTTTTATTACACATCTAAATATATATATATATTTTTTTTACATTATCACATTGTCCCAGGGGGGACATCACTATATAGTGACAGATCGCTGATGTGACACTTTGCAGAGCACTGTGTCAGATCAGCGATCTGACATGCACTGCTCCAGGCTTACAGGCGCCTGCTCTGAGCAAGTGCTTGTAAGCCACCTCCCTGCAGGACCCGGAAGTAGCCCCACGGCCATTTTGGATCCGGGGCCTGCAGGGTGGAGACACTCGATACAAGGTGAGCACATTGCCTTGTACCGAGCGTCTCAGGGAAGCCCGCAGGGAGCCCCCTCCCTGTGCAATGCTTCCCTATGCCCCCAGGGGTTAATGTGCCGGGGGCGGTCCTTGACCGCTCCTGCCACATAGTGCCGGATGTCAGCTGCTATAGCTGACACCCAGCCGCGCTCACGGATTGCATATGACGTACTATCCCGTCACTGGGAATTAAGTCCCAGGTCACCTCAACGGGATAGTGCGTCATATGGGATTAAGGGGTTAATTTTTGCCAGAACTGTATTATCATGGATTCAGGCAAGCACTTGGGGTATGTTTCCACGTGCCGGATTACACCCAGATTAGCTGCGGATTGGACGCTGCATACAGCTGCGACGTTCAACCCGCAGCGTCCAGATGTTTTTATGAAATCCCGCCTCCACTATGCGTGTGAACACACATCCGGCGGCCCTGTGTTTCCGGACATGTGGCGCGTCTTTTTAGAACGCAGCATGTCAGTTTACCTTGCGGCAACGCTGCATCGCAGCAAGGTAAATCACAGGGCCCTATGAATGGGGTGCGGAGATTCCGGATGTGTGCAATGAACACATCCGGAATCACCGCGTTTATAGAAGGGGGCGGTGCGAGTTTTCCGCTCCGTCCAAAGCGACGGCAATTCAGAACGTGGAACCTTACCCTTAGGGTATGTTTACACGTTCAGTAAACGCTGCGGATTGGAAACTGTGTCCAGATGTTACAGCATAGTGGATGGGATTTTATGAAATCCCATCTCAACTATGCATGTATGGACGCCTCCGGCGGCCCTTCGTATACTCACATCGGGCACGTCTTTCTGGACCGCAGCATGTCAATTTATCTTATGAAGACGCTCAGTGTCCGCAAGATAAATATGACAGTCCAATGTGTGATTCTGCACGGTTCAATGAACACATGCGGAATCACCGCGCGTTCAAAATCCAGCAGTGCTTTGGATGGAGCTGCGTTCAAAGCACTGCCAATACTGAACATGGAAACATACTCTTAGTCTTTAGGAGTCGTTGACCTGGCAGGGTATACAGGACACAACGTCCGGGTGCTACTGTACAGGCCCTGCCATGTGTCCCATGTAAAAAAAACAAGAGCATGACACAGTTTTTCTTTATTTTATAGAATTTCTTCTAGAATCTCATATGGATCTGGATAAGTTGGAAACTTGGGCTGAAAGGTGGCAGATGAGGTTTAACAATGATAAATGTAAGGTTATACACATGGGAAGAAGGAATCAATATCACCATTACACACTGAACGGGAAACCACTGGGTAAATCTGACAGGGAGAAGGACTTGGGGATTCTAGTTAATGATAAACTTACCTGGAGCAGCCAGTGCCAGGCAGCAGCTGCCAAGGCAAACAGGATCATGGGGTGCATTAAAAGAGGTCTGGATACACATGATGAGAGCATTATACTGCCTCTGTACAAATCCCTAGTTAGACCGCACATGGAGTACTGTGTCCAGTTTTGGGCACCGGTGCTCAGGAAGGATATAATGGAACTAGAGAGAGTACAAAGGAGGGCAACAAAATTAATAAAGGGGATGGGAGAACTACAATACCCAGATAGATTAGCGAAATTAGGATTATTTAGTCTAGAAAAAAGACGACTGAGGGGCGATCTAATAACCATGTATAAGTATATAAGGGGACAATACAAATATCTCGCTGAGGATCTGTTTATACCAAGGAAGGTGACGGGCACAAGGGGGCATTCTTTGCGTCTGGAGGAGAGAAGGTTTTTCCACCAACATAGAAGAGGATTCTTTACTGTTAGGGCAGTGAGAATCTGGAATTGCTTGCCTGAGGAGGTGGTGATGGCGAACTCAGTTGAGGGGTTCAAGAGAGGCCTGGATGTCTTCCTGGAGCAGAACAATATTGTATCATAAGGACGTAGATCTGGGGATTTATTATGATGGAATATAGGCTGAACTGGATGGACAAATGTCTTTTTTCGGCCTTACTAACTATGTTACTATGTTACATATATACTTCTACATGACAACTGGTCTCGTGCCTTCTAGTCCAACCACGACCCCAGCACTGGTCCGTTTTCTGTCAATAAACAATGTATTCAGGAAGCTGTGGTGTGGAAGGGGTTATACATAGCTTGACATCTGAACTTTGTTAGAATCAAACGTTTTCTCTATTGCAGATTTATCATAACTACAGTACCCAGTAAACTAAGTGACACATCACTGGATTCAGGGTCTCTGTCCCCTACCTCATGCTGCGGTCAGATTACCTGACTGATTCCCCTTCAGAAGTAGAGCCCTTAGTACAGTGCTATAATAGCTTTAACCTTCACAAGCAAAGATCTTGGTGAGGCCTGATTTTTCCTTGATGAAGTCTGTTTTGTTTATGACTATGTACTGTAGCTGAACCTAAATCAAGGACTGGATACTAATGTCATATAGTTTCACAGAGGGGAATTTATTGCTTATTTTTGGAGAAAAAGAAAAAGCAGACTAGGACCCCTTAGCTCCTGAGTTCCAAAGAAGCTTCCCAGGCATCCAAGCAGAATAACATGGAGATAAAAGCTTGTGATGAGATGGCAGGAGCGGAGGTGTATGACACTGTCTTCTCATTGCTCTTTACAGTTCTAAACACTTATCGCTTTTTAAAATGTTTTATTCCACACTTTGTGAAAAAAATGTTCTGCCTTCTTTTTCAGTGAGGGAAAGCGTGGGGTTTCTTGAGTCACAGCGCAATTTCCTTCTGGTTCCCGCTCCATTCTCCCCAATGAAGTGATACCGGCCATTCCTCATGGATATCTTGAAGCAGTTGACCACAACACATTGAAGGAATTTTCACTTGTCAAATCCATACACGTTTGAGTCTGTGACGACTTTTATACCAGATTTTATCTACGTAACTGATTTGTGTAAATCCGAAATACTTTCTCTGTACATTATTACAATTCTTTACAAGCATCTCTGTATTAAAAAGATTATACTATGCAGAACTTCGGCTGATTTATTATTATTTTTTTTTACAATCAGTCATCACAATCACAAGAAAAATACAGAAGAAAAGGTGTATTTTCCAGGAACTGATTTAATTCAATAGATCCAAGTGTGTGTGTGATTATGTACAGTATATATGTGTATATATATATATTTTCAGAATTGGGGTATGTGCAGAAAATTCAGCACCATTTCTGCATTACTTTGCAGAAAAAGCGCTGCATAAAATAAACATGTTTTTGTTGTCTTTTAAATGCGTTTTGGTGTTGATTTTTCCCCACTCGTTAGTATGTGTGAAATCTGCAGCAAAAACGCTTAAGAAAATTGACATTCTGCAGCTCTAAATCGCACCGAATCTCCTAATCACAAATAAGCAACGTGTGCATGACACTTCAGGATTCTCATTCACTTTGCTGGCATCAGGAATCTCTTCAGGTTTTGTGACAAATCTACAATGTGTGCACAGACCCTCATCCAGTATTGCGTACGAGCACAGAAATACCCAGACGTAAACCCCTAGGTATATGATCAGTGAGGCTATTGCTGGCTGTCTGAGGAATGTTATACCACTTTGAATGCACTTGGGCACACAAATGATCAAGATGCACTTCTGGCAGTTCTCTATTTGCAATTATCAAACAATAACATTCCAGAAGTTCTAAATGGGAGACAAGTCTGGAGATGCTGTAGACCATAGCACTTTTTAGGCCAGCCACGTAGGCTGCTCACAGTAGCACGAACAGCATGCAATATGGCATTGTTTGTGTAAAAAGTGGTTCCTATTAAACTTTGGGTAAATGACTGTACCACTGTTTCCATGAGCAAATCAATGTAACAGCTTGCCATAAGTTTACCAGAAATTAAGGTTAGAAGGGTCCGGCCACTGTACATTTTCATCTGATGTCTTAAACCTGGGCATAAGAATGGTGATGTTGCCTTGTGAAGGCCTTTTCTTGGTGTGACGTCGCCCACATGGTCTCCAAACCCATCTCCAGCTATCAGTGTCCAATACAAAAGCAAAACTCATCACTGAAGAGGATATTTCTTCATTCCACCCTCCATTGCCATCGAGCTCTATACCATGATCGCTTATGAGAGCAGTGGCATGAAGTCAAGAGAACAATTGACGCAGGACGGTCTGGCTCATAGCTCAATCGTGTGAAAATGTCTTTTAATGGTTTGTGTAGATACTGTTTGACACCATAGGATCCAATTTCACTTGCAGTACAAAATGGATCAATCGTGGAACCAGTGGTACGGCCATTTCTCCAATGTGACTCAGGAGCCATTTTTAGTGACAAGCCACACGTACTATTGTTAGAAGGCTGCGTGACCTAAATGTGCTACTGTGGCCCGCAGTGTATCCTAACTTGTCTCACATTGAGCAACTTGGAAGTTATTAGTCGGCGATTGTAAAGTGCGCTGCCAGCAGTGGATCTTGATCATTTGTGTGCTCATGTGCATTCAGTGTGGCAGAACTTTCCTGAGACAACCATTAATAACCTCATTGATATGTCCAGCGTGCAAATGATCATACACGATACAAAATAAATGAAGATTTGGAAAATTTTGTCATGGACTTTGAATATAATTATAACTCTAAAATCTGCCATATTTTGCTGCACAGTGCTAATGAGTGTGTTTTTTACATAAACCTATTCAGACACGGCAAATAATTCATTTTAGGGCATGCGACTGATTTTTCATTCTACAGAATACCTAATTTAGAACAGATCGGTTAATTACTTTTTACATTGCAGATCTCCTTGTAACATGAGAATGGAAAAGTTTGCTTTTTCTGTGTGTAGCCAAAATGTAGGCTCCTCTGAAAGGGTTTCTCTCATGCTCAGTACCGCATTACTCCTCCGCCATCCTGCTTGCTTGGGGCGGTGTGCTTCTGCTGTCTGACAGTTTGTGATGATGGCATGAATGAGCTACTGGCGTGAACAGCGCTCTCTCCGATGAGCTGCACTTGCCTGCTCAGTACAAGCATAGGTGTCAAACTCAAGGCCCACCATGTCATTCTATACAGCCCAAGAGGTCAGGCCACACTTCAACACTGCTCCGACCAGCTCTGCGTACGGGAAGTGGAGAGCCAGTCGGAACAGTTTTGAAGTGTACTGAGCTCAAAATCTAAGATAGCAGCCGCCCCCTGTGCTGGCGCCACCTCCTCTACTAAGCACTGGTTGGATTATATGTCTACACGGCCACTGCTTAGCAGAGGGGGTGTAGTGAGCACAGAGAGTGGATGTGATTTTCGAATCTGTGCATATGCAGCCAAAAGAGAGACGGAGCCAGCATGAAGAGCAGGTGCCATCTTTGTGAGTGAACAGCGCATGCCGTGAACACAGCCTGCACAAGCGGTGAACGCAGTGAATTCAGTCGGCCTGCAGAAATGGTGAACCCAATGATTGCTGTCAGCCAGCACAAAAAGTTTAAGCCAAGAACGCAGCCAGCACAAAAAGTGAAAAAAAGAAGTCCGTCAGCTTTTTTGTGGTTCCATTTTTTTCATCAGAGCAGATGCAGCCATTACTTTGCATAGGGAACAGCTCTCTTACCCTTACTACCCAGGGATGGCTCTTAGCCCTATTACCCAAGGACAGCGCTCTTAACACTACTACCCAGGAACAGCTCTCTTATCTCTACTACCCAGGGACGGCTCTCTTACCCTTACTACCCAGGGACTGCTCTTAGCCCTATTACCAGGGATAGCACTCTTAACCCTACTACCCAGGAACAGCTCTCTTAGCTCTACTACCCAGGAACAGCTCTCTTAAACCTACTACCCAGGGGACGGCTCTTTTACCCCTACTACCCAGGGATGGCTCTCTTACCCCTACTACCCAGGGATGGCTCTTAGCCCTATTACCCAGGGACAGCACTCTTAACTCTACTACCCAAGACCAGCTCTCTTAGCCCCACTACCCAGGAACAGATCTCTTACCTCTACTACACAGGAACAGCTCTTAGCTCTACTACCCAGGGACAGCTCTTAGCCTTACTACCCAGGTTCAGCTGTTTTAACCCTACTACCCAGGGACAGCTTTTAGCCCTATTACCCAGGGACAGCGCTCTTAACCCTACTACCCAGGAACAGATCTCTTAGCCCCACTACCCAGGGACGTCTCTCTTAGCTCTACTATGTAGTGTCTCTCTTAAGGCCCCTTCACATTTAGCGACGCTGCAGCGATACCGACAACGATCCGGATCGCTGCAGCGTCACTGTTTGGTCGCTGGAGAGCTGTCACACAGACCGCTCTCCAGCGACCAACTATGCCGGTAACCAGGGTAAACATCGGGTAACTAAGCGCAGGGCCGCGCTTAGTAACCCGATGTTTACCCTGGTTACCATCCTAAAAGTAAAAAAAAACAAACACTACATACTTACCTACAGCCGTCTGTCCTCCAGCGCTGTGCTCTGCTCTCCTCCTGTACTGCCTGTGAGCACAGCGGCTGGAGAGCAGAGCGGTGACGTCACCGCTCTGCTTTCCGGCTGACCGACGCTCACAGACAGTACAGGAGGAGAGCAGAGCACAGCGCTGGAGGACAGACGGCTGTAGGTAAGTATGTAGCGTTTGTTTTTTTTTACTTTTAGGATGGTAACCAGGGTAAACATCGGGTTACTAAGCGCGGCCCTGCGCTTAGTTACCCGATGTTTACCCTGGTTACCAGTGAAGACATCGCTGGATTGGTGTCACACACGCCGATCCAGCGATGTCCACGGGAGAGCCAGCGACCAAATAAAGTTCTGGACTTTGTTCAGCGACCAACGATCTCCCAGCAGGGGCCTGATCGTTGGTCGCTGTCACACATAACGATTTCATTAACGATATCGTTGCTACGTCACAAAAAGCAACGATATCGTTAACAATATCGTTATGTGTGAAGGTACCTTTAGTCCTACTACCCAGGGACAGATCACTTAGCCCTACCACCCAGGAATCCTTTTGACACCCGCCATTTTCCTTCCTATTCCTGTCCGTGTCACAACTCCAGCTCAAGGCATTAGGGGCCGGAGGTCGGTGCAGCAGCGATTTGCGAGAGCCACTTGTGCTGTCTTCAGTGTTGTGCCCGTCTAGCACAATCATCGGATGGTGTTGTCAATACACATATGGAGCGCTTTTCTTTGTGTTTTTTTTCCTTTACAAGCCCTACAACCCACCACCCAGGGACAGCTAGGACTGCAGAGATGGCAAGTAACCTTGGCGACCAGTTGTAAACAACAGATTCAAGAAACTCTTTGATCTTAATAAATGGATAAAAACAAGAAGCTTTGCAATTTCCTTTCTTAAGATGGAACAACCCTTTTAAAGCAGAAGAGTGCTGCAGGACATGAACAAAACAACGTAGGTGTCACTTTCATTTTATTAAACTTTACGTGACATATTACAAGGCAATTAACATAGATCTAAGTCTACACTTTAATACTTAAACAGTTAATAACAATACAAATATTTTTCAGTCACGGAAATTTCAATGTAAGGATTTAACTTAGAAACTACTATATTGTAAAACCTTTTTTAACTTTTTTTTTTTTTTACTTTTTTCTCTTTTGTACTTTTTAAATTTTTTGCAATGTTAATGGGTATTCCAGTGCAAAAATAGATCCCATTAAAAACAGCATAAAGTGCTTGGAATGAAGGACCAAAAATAATGAAACATAATGCATGTAAAACATCACATCACATGGGAGAAATGTTTCTGATTCGGAGCTACACAAATTTGCGTCTGCGTGTCAAGCTCCCACAACCAACCAGAATAAAGAAAAATTAGTGGCACGTGAAATCTGAAGAACAAGATAATTCACGAAATGAGCGGATCTGTGAATTCCCACCCATTAAAAATGTCCTAGTCTTACCAGGCATTTGCTGAATGTTCCCAATAAAGCAAACCACAGACACAGATGACATCAATACATATCCAATGTCACACCGACATGAACAAATGCAGAATGTGCAGATTATGGTGCAGTAATCTGGTACAGTGAATCAGTATGGCGTAGATATCACTAACTTGGCACTATGCCTATGGCATCGTATAAGCATGTGACACAAGTTGCAATTTCCTAGCCATCTATCACTTACGCTATCCTTACATTTTCTCCAATGTCAGTGCAATCTGGTAAGGCAGTGTTGAGAAAAAATAAAAATATCTCATTTTGTGTAGCGCGGAAGGTGCAGGAATATAGCTTCTTGCATAGACTGAGGTAAAAAAAAACGCAAAAATTGCATTGATAAGATAGATTGGAAGGCTTCTTTACGGTACAAGCATTTCAAGGGAACTTCTCACTGTCACATTCCTTTATTACCACCAAATCAAAGCAGCTTTCTCTGTTCTAGGGGATAAGTGGCATTTCTTCTCAAAGCCTTGTTAGGGGGGAGGGGGTTGTTTTACAAAATGGCTTGTTCACAAACTGATATACTGACATGTACCTTACCAGTGACCATAACTGTTGGTACCATATCATAACATTTCCTGCAGAATAACATTACAGGAAGCACTCTAACTTTCCTGAATAGTTCTCTGCATATATAAAAATCCAGGTTAACAATATTTTCAAGGTATTTTTTCCTTACTAATGCCCTTTGGGTGGCCTTCCTGTAAACCAGACATTGGCTCTAACAGTTTGTGCAGGTCATCATTATATGTACTTTCTAATGGTTATAGTTTCAGTTCCTGATGATGGCCGTTTACCTGTAGAGAAATGGGGTCCGGGTATGGACATGGGTGTAGTGAGAGAGGGGGCTGTGATGTCAGTGCAGGGGGGAAATGTTCTATTCCCTGCAAATCATGTGTATCACTACAATGTCCACACTGCCTGCACTTCTCGGGGCAGCAGCAACAAGTGGCACCTGTGCGCTGCCGCCACGCTGGATACTATGGTGGCACAGGCTACTATGCAGATGTAGCAGAGCTGACTCTGTACCTGAACATGTTACCTTGGTTGTGCATTGCCATACCTTTCAGCACAGGTTTACCTGCAATCTTATCCCAAATCACTAATCATACATCTGTTCTCTATTGTGTTTTTATTATCCCCATTACATTAGATTCTACCTGAGAAAAAGATATAATGTGGCAGTGAAACTGTTTGACTAAACAAAAAAAAGTGTATACTGCAGGCTTTTGGCAACTTTTTTTTCTACTTTTATCTAAAATAAAGCATTTGGAAAAACCCTTAAAAAGTATACTACAATCTGTAATACACAGAAAGTGATCAAAATGTAAAGGATGTGCCAATAAAAAACAGTGGTATGCTTGTATAGAACATTTTTTCGGTATTTTTCAATCATAGTATTATTTCTATTAACTATATGGCAGAAGGAAATAAAACTGCACATCAGTTCAACTAAAATGACTGGTTACTGTACTGAAAATGCACTGGAGTCCCATGATCCTGGAGTGCATAGGTTTAGTAAATGGAAGAATATGTGAAACAGGACATTAGGACTAAAGAATTATTCCAAAAACGGAAGTATTGGCTTTGCAGTCTGCGAAGGTAAGACAAAGGAAACTAAAATGTTACTTGAGGTGTAAAAAGAATACAAATCGTACTAAAGACAATAGTAAAATGCAAAAATAACACCACAGGACACATGTAACAATGCTACCAAAAACAAATGTAGAAAAGCTGGACAATCTGCAGTAGAAAGATACTCAGTGCTGTACCCATGCATGACACCTTGTGACCCAGGATCCTCCTACAAAGCACATGTATGAATGAGGGATGCAAGACACCATGTGACCCAGGATCCTTCTTCTACACGGCAAATGTATGAATGCGGGATGCATGACACCTTGTGACCCAGGATCCTCCTTCTACACAGCACATGTATGAATGAGGGATGTAAGACACCATGTGACCCAGGATCCTCCTTCTACACGGCACATGTATGAATGTGGGATGCATGACACCTTGTGACCCTGGATCCTCCTTCTATATGGCACATATATGAATGTGGGATGTATGACACCTTGTGACCCTGGATCCTCCTTCTACACGGCACATGTATGAATGTGGGATGTATGACACCTTGTGACCCTGGATCCTCCTTCTACACGGCACATGTATGAATGTGGGATGCATGACACCTTGTGACCCAGGACCCTCCTTCTACACAGCACATGTATGAATGAGGGATGTAAGACACCATGTGACCCAGGATCCTTCTACACGGCACATGTATGAATGTGGGATGCATGACACCTTGTGACCCAGGATCCTCCTCCTACACAGCACATGTATGAATGAGGGATGTAAGACACCATGTGACCCAGGATCCTTCTACACGGCACATGTATGAATGTGGGATGCATGACACCTTGTGACCCTGGATCCTCCTTCTATATGGCGCATGTATGAATGAAGGATGCATGACACCTTGTGACCCAGGATCCTCCTTCTGCATGGCCCATGTATGAATGCTGGATGCATGACACCTTGTGACCCTGGATCCTCCTTCTACATGGCACATGTATGAATGTGGGATGCAGCGGCTTTTCAGCTTAGGAGGATTTTACACTGGCCCAGTGTGAACTGCCACTTGTTTTTTGAGACTTTATTGTTGATATTTGCAGACTAATAAAAGTCACTTCAAAATGATAGACTGTGCCTCAAAGCCCATAGAAAATGTACCCACGGTAGCGTAAATGGTAACATCACGATAACCCAAACCACTGAGAACATTACAAGGTATTAAAGCTAGTCCTTCTGGGGAAACTTTGGATCTCCTGACACACATGTAGATGCCCTATCCATTAATAAATAGTTACTAGTCATTATTTGTCAGTGGTAAGATTGTTGCGATCCTGGAAAAGAATACAATAAACAATAAAAAATTTACATTGTACATAATAGCTATGGTTACAAACCCACGTTCAAGCAGGATCCAGTGGGTCCAACACTTTAGATTCACATTGTCATACTGTTGGCCTCTACGTTCAAGTCTTCTACTTGCGTACAGTACAACAAGGCAACACAAGAGGCACTGCCCCTGTTCTGGAATTGTTTCTGTCATTGCATTGATTTGCATTGCATTGAGTGGTAAGTCTAGTTGTCCAGTATCTGATGCCTCCCTGCTCTGGTCCTACAGACCTGACTTCCGGGCATTTGTGTCCCAACTACTGCCAAGAGAGGCATTTTATACAAAACCTCCAGATATTCCCTGTTTGGCTTGTCACACGCAGCTTTCTTTCACCTTCTCGTCCTGAAGAAAAGATGTCAGAACGGACATATCTACTACAGTCTGGTTTTTATGTAATGACAAGTCCTTTAAAAGATCATCGTCACTTTGGTCCTTGGCAAAGTTAACAAACACCTTGAAAGGATAAAGAAGATGTCATATTAATTTCAGTAATTTCAGATTCTTCTTCTTATTCTCTAAGTAATACAAAATGTGATGTTTAAGAGAATATCAAAGAGAAAACTCCCTCTCAAATCTAGAGAAGTTTCTTGATCAAACATTTTACAGAATGGCTTCTTGACTGTTGTTATTGCCATGACACATTATTTCTCACTCCATATATCACCTAAATGTTAAGTACCCTTCCCTACACAAGTATCAGTTGGAAGATATGTGCAGACAAGGTACCTCTCAGGGTTAAAAAAAAAAAACCCATAAAGTATATGAAAAAAAAAAAAATTCTATTTGTAATTTTACATATAAGACCTGATGACAATGAACCTATTAGCAAATAAAATCAGTCCTTACCTGACTAGTGGTAATCTGCAGGTAAATACCATTTTAAAGAAGTGGAGCAGTCTAATATGAGTGCGCTTTAATCACACCCACTGCTCATGCTGCCATCTTGCTCTTTAGCGTGTTTGCAGAACAAGGAGTCCGTCAAGAACAGGTGGAGTAGTTAGAGCGCACTAACTGTGTAGAGAGCTGACGGCTCTGGCATCTCTCCAATGTGTGAAAGCGAGTGGCTGCAGGGAGAATATAACTTCATTTTCTTCCAGCACCTGCACTTCCAATTAGACGAGTGCACATGTTTAAAACAGTATTTACATGTAGCTTACCATTACCCAATGAAATGACTTCAGATTTTCTGTAAAGAAGCACTCCCACTAACTTTTATATTCATTAAATGTGTGTATATGCATGTTCTGTAGTGTAAGTGTATTAATATACTCCCCTACTGCCACTTTCTCCGGGATCCAGCGCCGTTCTTCTCTATGATGTCACCGCAATTCTGACTAGCTGGCTCGTTGTATGCGCTATGCGTGAGCTGGAAATCTATTTTGTAATGAAAGCCTATGGAGCCACATTCTGACACTACACAGGCCTTCATTGTCAAAGATACTTCCGGGTCACGGAGAGCACAGCATGACCCGGAGAGTCTGCAGAGCGCTGAAGTCACTAAGAAGCAGACAGGAAGAGCGCTGGACATCAGAGAAAGCAGCGGTACAGGAGTATATTAGTACATTCACACTACATTACATGCATGTACACACACATTTCATGAAAACAAGTTAGTGGGTGTACTTCTTTAAAAAAGAAAGATTTTCTGACATGTTGCTATGACACAGTATGAGGGTATGACTGCTTCTGCCCATTCATTATAGTCCTACAATGCCACAGGTGTCACCAGGCAGAATGTTTGCTTATTTGCCAGTAGCCTTGTAAAAATATCTTTATAACATTTCTACTTTTTCATTTAATAAACATTTCAGGTATAAAATAATCTTGACCTTTACTGACTTGGTATGCTGCATATTTATCTGCTTTTTTTGAGCAGATCTGGAAAAAAAAGTCAGGAAAAAGCGATAACAAAATAATCAAAATGGTCCTATTAATTTGTATGAGAAAACGACCTGCTGTTGCTGATGTCTTTTACTTAAGTGTTATATGTGGTTTATGAATTTGGTGCAAAATCAAAAACACTCTTTTTTATTATCTTTAAAGGAAACCTGTCTGCAGGATTGTGCACAGTAACCTACAGTGTCAGGTTGGCGCCGTTATACTGATTAAAATGATACCTTGGTTGATGAAATCCGTCTTGTGGTTGTTGGGTAATCTTTATTTTCAGTTTTGAGTTAATGATATGCTCGTGCTACGGGGCGGCCAGTGGGGGGGTCTTCATGTGGTGCTCTGATTAGCTATTCATAATGATGGCTACTGACAGGTCGCTGATCCGTCACTGACCTGTCCCCTAGTTTACATAATGAATATATGTACACTAGATTGTGGCCCGATTCTAACGCATCGGGTATTCTAGAATATGCATGTCCCCGTAGTATATGGACAATGATGATTCCAGAATTCGCGGCAGACTGTGCCCGTCGCTGATTGGTCGAGGCAACCTTTATGACATCATCGTCGCCATGGCAACCATTATGACATCATCGTCGCTGTGCCCGTTGCTGATTGGTCGAGGCCTGGCGGCCTCGACCAATCAGACGCAGGATGTCTACGTCCTTTATGACATCATCGTCGCTGTGCCCGTTGCAATCAGAGACGCGGGATTTCTACGTCGATGCTGTTCCGGTCTCTGATTGGTCGAGGCCTGACGGCCTCGACCAATCAGAGAGCCGAGATTTCCAGGACAGACAGACAGACAGACAGACGGAAAAACCCTTAGACAATTATATATATATATAGATACTGAAAAAAACCCTCCTGCAGACAGGTGACGGCCGTGGCTCCTGCGCTGCAGCATAATCACGTGTACTGTGTATATAATTAATGTGGCTGAGGTTCTCCTTATATTAAAAAAAAAAAAATACATGACCTGTCAGAAGCCATACAGATGAATAC
Source organism: Ranitomeya imitator (assembly GCF_032444005.1). Taxonomy (NCBI): domain Eukaryota; kingdom Metazoa; phylum Chordata; class Amphibia; order Anura; family Dendrobatidae; genus Ranitomeya; species Ranitomeya imitator. The sequence continues at coordinate 491,372,753 of NC_091282.1, read as the reverse complement.
CTAATCAGAGCACCACATGAAGACCCCCACAGGCCATCCTGGAGCACGAGCATATCAGTAACTAAACACTGAAAATAAGGATTAAACAACAACCGCAAGACGGATTTCATCACCCAGGTGTCATTTTAATCAGTATAACGGCGCCAACCTGACACTGTAGGTTACTGTGCACAATCCTGCTGACAGGTTCCCTTTAACCAGTTTTTGTCACTTTTAACACCAAAAGTGTTTGCTTTTATTTCAGTTGCAAAAATGCGCAAAATTGATAACTCTTCTAGAAACCTTACTCCAGAAAGGGGGATTGGAATGAGATTTGCCAAAAAATTCAATATTTGTTAAAAGTCACATTACGGATAAACAAAGATGTTGAGAACAAATTAAACAAAAACCTCAAACGCAAGACAACTTAAAAAAAACATATAGAGAATAAGGCTGAAATACTAAAGCCATTAGAAAGGAGCAAAATACTCCAAATAAATGAAGACATTGCAATGATGACTCAGGAGGAATAGATGTGTCATCGATAAATTGTAGGACCTTATGAACCATGAAAGAAACCTCCACTTATTTTGTAAGTACTTACTTGGTCAAGAGTGGTCTGAGAGACTGAATAATCTTCAATGTGAAGTCTTTTCTTGTTCTTGGAAAGGATGCTGAAGATCCTGGCCAAGGAGGATTGTGAAGAGCGCAGCTGGTACTGCAACATTCCTCTGTGTTTCTCTTTTAATACACTCCCTGGAAAAGCATGACTGAAAAACTCTTCCACGGGCTTTAAATCTGGGTTTGACCCGGATATCCTTACTACGATGGTGTAGCCATCACCAAACCTGTTGAGCAAAACAAATCACTTACTATTCTTTCATTCTTTATATGAGTTTATAAAATCTAATTGAATGACTTTTTTTATATAATATAATGCTTTGTCATATTTTTGTCATTATTTATATGAAAAAGTAAAATCTCATATATCAGTTTCAGTGTTTTATGGGACAGTAGTAGACAAAGACATGACTGTAGCATAAAAGCATATAAAACTCAACTAATGCAATCATCTAATATAAAACGATGCAGTTTATGTAAAAAGAAAAGAAATCTGAATTACTTATTCTTTAGATGCTGTACACTCCCCAGACATCTAAATCGGCCATTGACCATAATAGCCATTCTTGTGCAGAGAGCTTCACATTCTTCCATACTGTACAAGGCAAGAAAAAATACATGAAATTACTAAACAATGTAGATAAGGTTACTCATGTCAAGCTCCTATATTAGTGCTACTCTGGATGGAAAATGTTATTTCCATGTAAGTATTGTGACTATCCCCTGCGGTCTTTTATCGAAGCAAAGTACTGTTTCAGAAAAAGCACAGGACCTGAAGTTGTAATACTCTCTGACCGCACTTTCCTGACATAGGTATTCAGAAGTAACACTAACCTGTGTGAAGTTAGCACCACGGATCTTCCTTCTTTAATAACACTCAGGGCACAGTTCCACAAGAAGCGCCTTGCTTTAGGATCCATTCCTGTGGTTGGTTCATCCTGTCATTTTAAAGATTGAATATTTTTTTTTTATACTCTAAAATTACAATAAAGAGGTTGTCCACTTTTGGGGGGACATTTTTTTTACCTAACTGCATGCATTTTAGGCTAAAATCCAGTTTTTATGAAAAATGTTGCACCGTTTGTCTTTTGTTGGCTCTTTATTTACCTGCAAATTCAACTTTGATGTGGTCTGTGGTCATAAATTAGCTGAGAGAGGAGCTCGGAAAAAGACAGATATAAGGGTGTGTGTCCACGGGCCTGAATCCCAGCACTCCGCCCAAAGCGTTGCCCCCTTTTGTACACGCGGTGATTCCGGATGTGCTCATTGAACACATGTGGAATTACCGCATCCTATACATAGACTGTGTAAATTCTGTATAAATAGACAAGCTGCGGTCTATAAAGACGCGCCGCATGTCCGGTTATGCAGGTTTGCCGCCTACGTGTTTGTATGCATAGTGAAGATGGGATTTCATAAAATACTATCCACTATGCTGTAACATCTGGACACTGAGGATTGGACGCTGTGGCTGTACACAGCGTCCAATCCGCAGCAAATACTGAAGGAATACGCCCCGTGGAAACATACCCTAAAACTTACCCCGACCCCATGGACTTGATTCTCAGTTAATACATTCTGCAGCCCATACTAGGTAGTGCAACAACACAAAGGGTATAAAAGGCAAACGATACAACATTTTTACAAAATTTGACATAAAAGGCAAAAGATATGAAATGATTTTGTAGGACCAAACATATGTATATCAGTAAAAAATAAAAACCTTTAAGCATCCGGCATTACAGTTTTGGAAATATAGCAGCCATTTTTTAATATATGATATTTAGATATTGTGGATGAAAGTAATAAAAAAGAGAAGCACATAAATAGCTTACTAGAAATACTACTGGTGGTCCTCCTATTAAGGCAATAGCTGTGGACAATTTCCTCCTGTTTCCTCCGCTGTAGCCTCCTGCACATCTGTCGGAGTATTTCACTAAGCCTAGCTTCCGCACAGCCCATTCCGCAACCTAGCAAGGGGGACAAGAACATCATCAACTTTACAGTGCTGGAACATTGGAAGATAAATCCTAGATCATAATAATAAGAAGAAGAAAATGTAACTGAAAAATATCAGATTTACTAAACCAAGCTTGGCTCAATACATGCTACTTATTTCCAGCAAAACAAAATGCATGCAACTTAAAGGGGCTGTCCACTTTATCTTTGCTTTAACAGATGTGTTGGGGGCATGATTTTGTGGCGTTTACTAGTATATAAGTATTACAGGCTCTCCTCTTTCCTCAGACTGCACAGTTCTTCTGTTCTCAAAATGGCTGCTGATGGAGGAACATGTGACCTGATCAGTCCTCCAATTGAAAACATCTTTTCCATTTCAAGTGGTTTTCAATTGGAGGAGGCATGTCTCTCCACCAGCAGCCATTTTGAGCTCTATGCAGTCTGCGAAAAGTTGTACTAACAAGTGGGAGACGCTTTATAAAAGGAAGAAAACCTGGGATATTATAGATTAGGTCATTCTTAGTACTAGTATATTATTTATTTCTTAAAACATAAAAGTAGCCAATCATTTCATCTCACTTAATTAAAAGCTGAAATATATCATATGTGGCTTGGCTCTCTTTTAACTGAGGCAATATAAGACAAAACTGTGATTTGCGAATTGGTTGGCAGGGATAAGGCCTCGTTCACACATTCAGTATTTCACATTAGATATTTTAACCCTTTTCTGACCTCGGACGGGATAGTACGTCCGAGGTCAGATCCCCTACTTTGATGCGGGCTCCGGCTGTGAGCCTGCATCAAAGCTGGGACATGTCAACTGTTTTGAAAAGCTGACATGTGCCCGCAATAGTGGTGGGTGGAATCGGGATTCACCCGCCGCTATTAACTAGTTAAATGCCGCTGTCATACACTGACATCGGGCCAGAAGTGAGGGCATCGCAGAACCCCCGTCATGTGATCGGGAATCAGCGATGTGTTGGCATAACAACCAGCGGTCTCCTTTCCTTTAGACCTCTATGGTTGTTGATGCTGGATTGCTTTGAGCGCCACCCTGTGGTCGACGCTCATAGCAATGCAGGAATTCAGCTACATAGGAGCGATCTGAGCTTTGCTCCTATGTAGCTGAGCCGATCGAATTGTGCCAGCTTCTAGCCTCCCATGGAGACTATTGAAGCATGGCAAAAGTAAAAAAAATTGTTTAAAAAATATGAAAAAAATAAAAATAAATAAAAGTTTAAATCACTCCCCTTTTGCCCCATTCAAAATAAAACAATAAAAAAATCAAACATACACATATTTGGTATTGCCACGTTCAGTATCGCCCGATCTATCAATAAAAAAAGGATTAACCTGATCGTTAAACGGCATAGTGAGAAAAAAATTTGAAATGCCAAAATTACGTTTTTTTGGTTGAATGGGCGATCAAAAGAACGTATCTGCACAAAAGTGGTATCATTAAAAACGTCATCTCGGCACGCAAAAAGACCCCAGATCACGAAAAAAGGAGACGCTATGGGTATCGGAAAATAGCGCAAATTTTTTTTTTTTTTTTAGCTAAGTTTTGAATTTTTTTTCACCACTTATATAAAAAAGAACCTAGATATGTTTGGTGTCTATGAACTCGTAGTGACCTGGAGAATTATAATGGCAAGTCAGTTTTAGCATTTAGTGAACCTAGCAAAAAAGCCAAACAAAAAACAAGTGTGGGATTGCACTTTTTTTTTGCAATTTCACCGCACTTGGAATTTTTTTCTCGTTTTCTAGTACATGACATGCTAAAACCAATGATGTCATTCAAAAGTACAACTTGTCCCGCAAAAAATAAGCCCTCACATGGCCATATTAACGGAAAAATAAAAAAGTTAATGGCTCTGGGAAGGAGGGGAGCGAAAAAATTAAAATACCCAGGGTCATGAAGGGTTAAGGAACATGCACTCTGACAGGCTGCAGGTATCTCCTAGGATGGGATAGGTTCAATAGGTAACAACTGCCAGAACAGAGATTGAAAACCTCCCAACACACATGCAGATTGGGTGCTCACCAGATTGACTCTGAGAAAGGTCATAAGTCCTAAATATAATCAGCCAGTTTTGTATGCAGTACAGTGTGAAATTCAAGATGTAAGGGGTACAGTAAATACTTAAAGGGATTGTTCAAAATTAGAAAAAAATGACAGCTAAACTCCTTTCCATAGGTTACAACTCGTATTGCCGCTAAGCTTTTTTACAGTGTATAGTAATAAGCTGCAGTACCAAATACAATCTACTGTGGACCGATGTAAAACAGGTTTTCGGTAGAAAGCAGACAAATTTTTCTTAACCTTGACGTCCATTTAAAGTCGCACACAAAAAAATCTTACCTTGCAAACCTCCTTGTCGGGCACTCCACGCAGCAAGGCATATAACTCCAGATGCTCCCTCCCTGTCAGCAGCTCATTGATGGCATCAAACTGAGGACAGTAGCCCATATTCTGATGGACTTCTTGAATATTAGACAAGATACTGCAAAATACACACATGATTATTATTCTCTTAAAATATCCATGCGCACTGCCTCTGCAATTTAAATCTGAGAACTATAGTTTTTCTTAAAGAGATTTTATAATCAGCCTTTCTGGACTTGTCAAAATGACACTGATGATGTTCGGCAACTGGTTTTTAAGGCCACTGATGCTATTTATATCTCACTAAATGCCATTCCTTTGACATATAAATGAATAGGACACACATGAAGATGCATTGAAGTTACTTTAAGTAGACCACCCAAGGCCACCATCAACACCTGGTAACATCGGACGGATGCCATAGTACACTGGAGAAGTAATTGCCCTCTACTGCTCTCTGCTCTACTTCCTGTGTACTTTCCATTACACAAGACACAATCAGAAAGGACAACATTGCAGTCTTGTCTGTCCAATGCAATTTTTGCAATACTACACAAAGAGGTGCTCTTCCAACATGCTAACAGTGCTGAGGAGGATGCATCTACACATTTTACTTTTTAAATTCTTAACTAGGTCACATGACCCAGGTATGGGAGATAGAAACACTAACAGTGAGCCATAGGCTTCATTGTTGACTATGAAAAAATGGATTTTGGACTGCAAAACCACTGATTTTATCACTCAAGTGACCACATAAACATGGAGCCGGCCCTGATACTACATAGGTAGCAGAAAAGATCACCTGTGTCCCTTCAAGAAGGCTTCTCCAGCAGTCACATCGGTATCTCCAGTAAGCATCTGGAATGTTGTAGTCTTACCAGCACCATTAACACCCAGCAGCCCGAAACACTGCAAGCAGCAGAGAGATTAACTTCTTTTACATGATGATCATAACAATAATACTTATATTGTACCTTTTAGTCAATAAGTATAGATGGTGTGTAACAATAATTTCATGTGATACAATTAACTTTAATGAGAAATTCAACTTTCAATTTTTACTTTGTAAGGACCTTGTTAATGGGATATACAGTATTTGGTGTTGATTAGAAGATAACATATTAATGGGAAGCAGAAAATGTACTGCAGATGAATGGGTATATAAATAATCTGAGAGGTGGTACAGTACCTCTCCTGGGGGTATTCCCACACAAAGTCTGTCAACAGCTGGCTTTCTTTTCATTCTGTAGATCTGAAAATGAAGGTTTTGATTAGAAGAAAGTCCGAACCATGTCAATAAATTCTGTACTACAATCATAAACAGTACTAGAATCATCTCTAGATACTAGGCACCTTTATCTACTTCTATAAGCAAAAAGAAAATATTGGAACAGGCTAGTAGGCGATAAAGCAGGCATTTTGTCTAGCGCCTCTTTGCTAGGTGTATGCAGCAATTACTTTTGACACTGTATTCTCTTCGGAGTATCACAATTCCTCTAGAAAAACAGCTCCAAAACATTCCCTTGACCATTAATGAATTACAATGCAAAAATACATGCATGGAATATAATAGTAAACCTCAAACAGTTACAAAGTAGATATGAACTATGTAAATCTGGCCATCATGATGAATTATCAATACCAACTTTTTAAGTCCTAATTAGTGATGAACGAGTATACTCGTTGCTTGAGTTTTCCCGAGCATACTCGGATGGTCTCCCGAGTATTTGTTGGTGCTCGGAGATTTAGTTTTCATCCCGCAGCTGCATGATTTACGGCTGCTAGACAGCTTGAATACATGTGAGGATTCCAAAGCAACCAGACAACCCCCACATGTACTCAGGCTGGCTAGTAGCTGTAAATCATGCAGCTGCGTCAACAAAAACAAAATCTTTGAACACTAACAAATACTCGGAGACCCCCCTGAGCATGCTTGGAAAACCCAAGCAACGAGTATGCACGCTCATCACTAGTCCTAATATAAGTATTCCAAAAATGTATAAAGTATGTCCCTGTGGCCCCCAAGACTTAGATTCACAGTATGCTGTGAAGCAGGTGTGATGCTTGCCTGTTACAGGCCCGAGGCAACATTCAGATCACGAGTCAGCCAAGGAGAGCTTCACCATGCTAAACAGATGTGAACATGTCCATACCTTTGTCAGTCCTTTGATTTCCAAGATGTCGCTCCGACCTCCTTCATTCATTATCCTCTGCCGCTCTCTTGCCACGTCTTCATCCTCATCAATTACTGGCGGAAGCTTTGCAGTCACTGGCCTGGAGAGAAACAGATCAGATACTTGCATGACTTTTTGATTCTGTATTACAATCCAGGGAAACGATCAAGTTTCTAATTCCCACTAGCATTTCATGAAATAGTGTCAGTGGTAAAAATGATATTTCACGGTCTGCAGCAGATTTTGCCTCTATTAGAAAGCATTTATTGTTTAGTGCATAAATACAGGAATGCCGGCAGGATTTACAAGAAAAAGTCATCACCTACCTGGGTTTGATGAAAAAGCGATACTGGATCAGCAGAGTTATAACAAAGAACACCACTCCTTCTACAGCCATGGCAAAGAGATTTCGCCCAACCAGATCCCAGGACATCGGAGAGACAAAGCGATTTTCTCCTGTAGGGTTAGAGGAGACCAAAAGTTAATCACATATCTGCCATTATAGCCCGCTATTACAAGGACCGAGTACAAAGGACTACTCACCAAATCTTTCTAGAGCATCAGCCATGGCCTGATTCTTCACCATATCAATGAGTCCTCTTCCCAGACAGAAATGAGGGAAGATGAGGAGGACTGACTTCAAAATGTCATTGATGTTGTTTAGTTTCTGAAAAGAATGAACAACCTGTTATGTAATGGCCAAATCTGTAGTCTTTAGCACTCTTCTGTCATACCAACAGTACTAAATCACATACATCTCTGTGAAATAAATACTTACATTATTAGTAAAAAGTTCAAGAACAAACGTGGCCACACTGCCATTGATCCCAATAAACAAATTGACGCTAGTTAGCACCACATAGGCTGTGCTGGGGATCTTAAAAAGAAAGGAAGCTGGATACATCAGAGGAGTTATAGACCACCTACAAGATAAACCAATATTGGTGATCTGTTAGGAGAAAGCTCTCAGACGCTATTGTCCTACAAATAGTAATAAATAATGCTATAAAGAAAATACTCCTGGAGAACTGATCTTGTGATCTGCGCTTAAATGCAGTATGAAGTAACATGGAAGAAGACAAAGCTCTAATAGAGAGATTACAAAGGAGTAGTGATGAGCGAGTGTACTCGTTGCTCCGGTGGTCTCAGAGTATTTATGACTGCTCAGAGATTTAGTTTTCATCGCCGGCAGCTGAATGATTTACAGCTACTAGCCAGGCTGAGTACATGTTGGAGTTGCCTGGTTGCTAGAGAATCCCCATATGTAATCAAGCAGGCTCATAGCTGTAAATCATTCAGCTGCCCCGATGAAAACGAAATCTCTGAGCAGTCATAAATACTCGGAGACCACCCGAGCAACGAGTACACTCGCTCATCACTACAAAGGAGTCCTCCAGGAATAGAAAAAAAATAAAAGAGATGTCAATGGAAATAATTTCCTAAATGGACATGCTCACAGACACCAGCCCTAATAACATTCTAGGGCAGGTTTATGGTGGTAGAACAAGATGGAGGCCATTGCAATGTGCTATATTGGTTTGCTCCCTAGACAAAACAAGCACAATTTCCTAATTAAAGATATATAGGAACTTATTCAGAATAACACTGCCTTGGTTTTTTTTTCCTGTTCATGGAAAACCCCATTAAACACACAGCACATGTGCTCAGCAAGTTAAGACCTACTCGCTGAACAATGTTTAACTGCATGAAATTGACAATACCAAATACAACAAATATCTTACCCGTATAACAGAAGTAAAAGTGCCAACACTGGTAAATTGGAAGAAGACACATAGGAGTCTTGCTGGAAGCAGATGAATATTATAATGACCAAAGTGGCTGGCACAATATAGTTACACTGGAAAGAAACATAAAACCATCAGTTTTGGCCTTAAGTTACACAGGTAATAGTATTCCTGCTGTTAACAAGCCAGATTTTGTTCTCTTACCATATCCCACACAAAGTTGGCCAACCAGTAGATTACAGGCTTCACCCCACTAATACACTGCAAATGCTTGGCTTTGGTCACTCTCTCCTGGATCAGGAAAACTACAAAGCTGGCTGGCACAAATGACATGGCAAAAATGACACAGATGGAAACCAAGACATCCACCGATGTGGTCATCCTATGGAATATATAGAAGAGGCAATATGGAGAAATGAGTCAACAAAGTGCACTGCTTATAGTCCCTATAGCCTACTACACAGGAACACTAATGGTAATACTTACAGTGCCACCTCAGATAGCTGCTCCTTGGTGAGGTTTAGTGGATGATTGAAGGCTGTAATCCCATATTTCGCAGGGTCCTTTCCCTCAGGTAGTCGGGAGCGGAGAATGGCATTGTTCATCACATTTAGGAAAGAACCGACGGCATGCCAACCTTTGTTATTAAACCACACCTGAAAACATACAGTCCTGATCTGTGATCACTGCAGCACCCTCAAGAATACATTGCATGGATAACATGAAGTACAAGTGTAATACATTTACAGCACACGCTATCATGCTTTACTGTGTAACACAGTGATGCTCAAAGTTAGATAGTTTGGGAAGAGATTATCTCCACCAAAAATAGTTAGCGATGGATGTTTCGCCCCTCCCAGGTCTTAATCATTGACACCGCTGGTAAGAGAAGAAGGCAGATATGGCAAGTCAGAAGGAAGGTAGTAAGTGATGGCACTTACGGTACTACTTTTCCTTCTGACTTAGCACTTCCAGTGCCATACCACACCTTCCTTCATCTTTTTCCATCAAAGTCTATGATAAAGACCCAGGAGGGGCAAAACGTCAAAAGCTAACTATTTTCGCTGAAAACAATAATATCTTATTGATGTATTCAACTATGGGTATCAGTGTGGATTGTTTCCCAATAAAGCAGTATCATCTTTGCAACGGACTATAGAGCATGCAGCACATCTTTGAAATAGTTACCTGAGGGGACCTACACCCTGCTTTACTTGCACCTCCCAAAACTCATATGCACTGCAATGTCTACTAGTAACATGCAGTCCAAAACAGATGTTCTCGCTGAGGATCATCCATGAGATATCAAACACAATCAGCAATGTTCATAATTAGTTTAGATAGTGCTATAGTGCAATGACACATCATGCTACTTACAATATAGGCCCCAAGTAGTACAACGATATAGTATGTAAGTAACCTTGTCATACAATACCCATGTAATACAGCAGTAAGTTGCACAAATAATACCTATATGTGGCCAAATCAATAAAGAGGTGATGTTCCTAGATCCAAATGCCTTCAGACACATGTGTGCGATTGAGGGTGAAATCTCAGGGCCATCATTGCTAATGGCACCCACTTTAGTGCATTAGGGCTATCATTGCCAATGGCACCCAGTTTAGTGCAATACCCCCATGATGCACTTCTAAAGGCCAAATAAGCACAGAATCTCATATTTTATCAGAATTACCTGGGATTCCTCCATATCATATTGTAAGAAGTGTAATAATTGAATTTCAGTCAGAGATATCACACATAGAAAAATAACTGAAGTATGGAAAGTAATAAATCATTACCTTTACATTATCTTTTGCATCAAGTCCTTTCATAAATGTCCCAAAGCTGTCAAGGAAACGGTTAGCAGCCCCATTCTGAGAAAGAAAACAAGACAAGACCAAAGACATGACTATCGGTACACTAGTGTAAGTGAAATACCACAAAATGTTCTGAATGAAGTACCTTGGCCATGTCCAGTCGTTTCTTGATGTGTCTAATAGAGGACAAAATTTCTTCACTGGGTGGTAATGCTGGGGAACTGCTCGCACCCAGCGAAAAGCCACCATATCTGAAGTACAAAAGAGCGCATACAGGGTGATAAAAAGATTAGGTAAAATAACAATTACGGTCACCCCAAATAAACAACAGTAAGCCTGGGTTTTATCACACTTATTCTTAGGTGGTGCTATAATGAGAGTCATTGTACAGGGAAATATGGAGCTACATGCACCACCACTACTTATCACATATAATGAAGACTTAATACCATTGGCTAATACTAACATGCTCTTATTTTTATTTTTCATTTTAATATACACAAAGAGGACATAAAAGGGTGACTAGCACAATTACACACCTGAACTCATTCACCCAGATCTTGTTCTTTAAGCTAAAAAAATGGAGAAAAAAACAGCATTACAAATTGTTTCACATTTACAACAACATTTTAACAAAAACTTTAATACATAGTATTTCCTATAACCTGACATTAATTCAACTGGATAGGTTGAACTATTATATCTTTTAGTTATGTACTATATATGTAAAAATTCCAGCAAGATATAGAAAATGCAGACATTGTAAACAACCAACTACTAGCAGCCTTATATTCAGAGGTGTCTCAGAATTGGTTATACCTTGTTATACCTGTCTAATACTCTGCTTTGTTTTTTAAAGGTTCCATTTTACCTTGAAATTTTGGGATGGAAACAAGTGACAGACTACCGTAATTTATGGGCTGGCGATGTGCCTGAAGAAATGTAAAGATATACCTTTTTCCAATAATCTGCGCGTACGTCTTTACTAGATAATCTGATATGTTTCTTCCTGTTAGATCTTGCAGGATGTCTGAAGTGTTTTGTTTCTTCTGTTTCAAGAAAGAAAAGAACAGAGGTATTAAGAACTGCCCAGCAGAAAGTGTCATGTACATGGACTCATTTTTCCGTTTTTTGGGCGAAACATATTGAAGTACTATGCCCTTTACTAAGCACACATTCAATTATACACCCCTTTAGTATACATCTCTGACATCCATTATTACATCTAGCAATACATACAACTTTATACCATTCTTTATGTAACCAAGGGTGGGGAAATTCCAGCCCGCATGTCATATATGCTTTATGATATCATTTATTCCAGCCCTCAGGCAGATTCCCAGTTTGCCGCTGTACTGAGATCTGTTTTTTTCAGACCTCCAGCCCTTTAGTTTTTCTGCACATGCTGGATTAAGTCAGATGCTGGCCAGTGCCAGGATGTTCCTTGTGGGCAGAATTAGTGCGCTCAACATTTCTGTCCTGCTCCTGACTATGTCATGTACACAGCAGCCTCAGTGCGTTCTATGTGATATATATATATATATATATATATATATATATATATATATACAGTATATAAACTACCAATCAAAAGTTTAGGATCACTTAGAAATGTCCTTATTTTTTAAAGAAGAACACAGTTTTTTCCAATGAAGCTAAAATTAAATGATTAAGAAATACACTCTATACATTGTTAATGTGGTAAATGACTTCTAGCTGCAAACGTCTGGTTTGTAATGCAATATCTTCATAGGTGTTAGAGGCCCATTTCCAACAACCATCACTCCAGTGTTCTTATGGTACTTTGTGTTTGCTAACTGTGTAAGAAGGCTAATGGATGGTTAGAATACCCTTGAAAATCCTTGTGCAAGTATGTTAGCACAGCTGAAAACAGTTTGGCTGATTAGAGAACCTATAAACCTGACACTTCCTTTGAGCTAGTTGAGAATCTGGAGCATTACATTTGTTGGTTCAATTAAACTCTCAAAATGGCCAGAATAAAAGAACTTTCATGTGAAACTCGACAGTCTACGTCTACAGTGAAGAGGCAACTCTGGGATGCTGGCTTTCAGGGCAGAGTGGCAAAGAAAAAACCATATCTGAGACTGGCTAATAAAAGGAAAATATTAATATGGGCATAAGAACACAAACATTGGACAGATGAAGACTGGAAAAAAGTGATATGGACAGACAAATCCAAGTTTGAGGTGTTTGGATCAGACAGAAGAACATTTGTGAGACGCAGAGCAACTGAAAAGATGCTGGAAGAGTGCCTGACGCCATTTGTCAAGCATGGTTGAGGTAATGTGATGGTAAAGTGGGAGATTTGTACATGGCAAAAGGGATCTTGAATAAGGAAGGCTATCACTCCATTTTGCAACGCCATGCCATACCCCGTAGACAGCGCTTGATTGGAGCCAATTTCATCCTACAACAGGACAGTGACCACCTCCAAGTTATGCAAGAACTATTTAGGGAAGAAGCAGGCAGCTGGTATTCTATCTGTAATGTAGTGGCCAGCGCAGTCACCAGATCTCAACCCCATTGAGCTGTTGTGGGAGCAGCTTGACTGTATGGTATGCAAAAAGTGCCCATCATGCCAAACCAACTTGTGGGAGGGGCTTCTGGAAGCATGGGGTGAAGTTTCTCCAGATTACCCCAGCAAATTAACTGCTAGAATGCCAAAGGTCTGCAATGCTGTAATTGTTGCAAAGGGAGCATTCTTTGACGAATGCAAAGTTCAATGGAGAAAATTATTGTTTCAAATAAAAATCTTTTTTTTTAACCTTGTCAATGTCTGGACTAGATTCAATTCATTTGGCAACTCATTTGCAAATTGAAATTCACATTTCAGAGCATTAAGTTACAAAAGCTCCAGCTCTCACCCAACCCGTGATCACGAAAAATGGAGATGCTACGGGTATCGGCAAATGGCGCAATTTTTTTTTTTTATTATCGAACTTTGGATTTTTTTTCACCATTTAGATAAAAAAGAACCTAGACATGTGTGGTGTATGTGAACCCGAAATGAAATGACCTGGAGAGTCACATTTGCAGGTCAGTTTTAGCAGTTAGTGAAACAGTAAAAAGCAAAGCAAAAAACAACTGTGGGATTGCACTTTTTTGCAATTTCACCGCACTTGGAATTTTTTTCCCGTTTTCCAGTACACGATATGTTAAATCCAATGGTGTCGTTCAAAAGGAAAACTCGTCCCGCAAAAAACAAGCCCTCACATGGCCATATTGACCAATAATTAAAAAGGTTATGACTCTGGGAAGAAGGGGAGCAAAAAACGAAAACGCAAAACCTAAAATACCTCCGGGGTTAAGGGGTTAACATACACCAGCTTGCTGTGCCAAAATGTTTCCGGAAATCATGTTCCCTACATAATGTACTCCACAACAGGATATGGCGTAATGCATTTCCAGGACGTTATCTGTCTGCTTGGAACATCCAGTGAACAGAAATACAGGAATATTTGCTTTCTTGTGCCCAATAAAGTGTAAAATTGAAACTTAGGCAATTTTAAGTAATGAAAGCCAAAGGTAGAAAACACTGCATGCAATCAATTCTGTATGAGACTCTTGTGGCAAAATAACTCACTCATTAAATAGTACAAAAGCAAACATTTCGACATGAACAAACATGATATACAACAGGTCTAACTTGATCCTGCATTTTCCGTTTTATGTTTTGCAACAAATGCTCTATATACTGTTGCTGGTTGTATGCAGTTCTGGTTGGTGCATGGCTCCTACTGGCACCTGAAGGCAGCGTGTAGCACCATGGCATTTATATATGCATACCCTCCAACTGTCCAAGAAGCAAAAGAAGGAGAGATTCCATACATTTTAGGCCATGTCCTACACTACATGCCTAGCCACACCCATTTTCCATTTCATCCTCCCCTGGCCATTTAACGAACATGCTAGAAAGTGATGAATGAGTACTGAAACACACTAAACCCAAAAACTTGGAAACTTTAGTGAGAAATACTGCTCTATAATATTTGTAAATATATTATTTAATTGTAAAGTGCTGCGGAATATGTTGGCGCTATATAGATAAAAATTATTATTATTATTGTATCTTTTCATGGGACAACACTGAAGATCTGACACTTTGATGCAATGTACAGAAGTCAGTGTACAGCTTGTATAATATTGTAATTTGGTGTGCCCTCTAACTAACTCATCACACAGCCATTAATGTCTAAACCGCTGGCAACAAAAGTGAGCTCTGTGCCCGCCTGAGAGAATGGGAGCACAGCTGCCATGGACTCGGAGAAATTAATTTCTCCATCTCCTCCACTGCCGACGGGTGAGATCTGAGTGCAGTGCGATGTTTCACACGCACCCATAGACTTATATGGGTGCGTGCGATCCAAACTTCGCATGCAATTGTAATGTGCTGTGGTTTATTTTCAGTCCGATCGGAGCTGAAAAAAAACGCAGCTGAGAACACCATCATACAATCATATTGGCCTGAATGCAATCTGATTTGTTATCCGATTGCATTAGTCCGATTTAACCACAAGTGTGAGCGAGCCCATACTCTTATGGGAATGCCAAATACAATACCTGAAAGGGTGGCAGGCCACCAGCCCCAGGGGGACAAACTGGAAGCATCTTCTTTACATTCTCATTGCTGCACTCACAGGCTGGAGAAGGGTTTTCCATTGACCAATTACCATTAAGAAAAATCTCTTCCACAGACTCTGGGACAAACTGAGTTCTCCACACGGCATCCTCCCCTGAGCAAGGAACACCCCTGCAAAGTGACATTCACATTTCACAGCATTAAGTTACAAAAGCTCCAGCCACTTCCTAGTAAAATCTGAAAGAAACACAATCTAACATGGAATACAAAAGCTAATACTTACGGAACAGAATAGCCATCTATGCATGCGGTTCCGAAGCCAGGCTTCGTGATCAAAGCTTTTAAAAGAGCCTGCGTGTTAGAATCTTCTGGGGCATCATTGCTACGAGCAACACACAGTCGATAAGTCACAGGCAGCTATATCAATGCTATAAAACCAATCAATTGGGACTCAAAGTCTTAAAAATAGATAAACAGCTATATACCTGTCTCACAGGCACATTTCTGACTATTAATGGCAAGCATGCCAGAAATTAGATCTTCCTACGAATGTATTGGTAAATTATAGACAATACTCATGGAAGAGTGATAATAAAGTAGAAGTGTGCAGGTAATGTGTTCTACAAAAATAAGACAGGGTCTTATTTTATTTTTTCTCTGAAAGATGAGATAGGACTTATTTTCAGGGGCTGTCTTAATTTTCTCTATGAACAATAATCCTCATTTATTCTTGAACAAAAAAATCAACATTTTTTGAATATAGTCATGTGATGACACACACACACTTTTATATATATATATATATATATATATATATATATATACACACACACACACACTGCACATACACATGCAAATATATACTCACTACACATACTGTACATACCAGCCTGTCTGCACTTCAGTTCCTCTAGACTCCTGCAGCTAAAGGACCTTCGGTGACATTATGGTCATGGTTACATGACCATGAAGTCGCCAAAGGTTTTTAAGCAGTCTTGAACTCCGAACAGAAATGCTGTGTGCCCCTGAGAAATTTGACAGTTTCCCCCTTTCCCGCTAACGCCGACCCTGCATACCAGCCTGTCTCCTCTTTAGTTCCTCTAGACTCCTGCAGTTGAATTACTTGGTGATATCATGGTTACATGACCGTGATATCACCAAAAGTCCTTGAGCAGTTTTAACCTCGGAACAGAAATGTTGGTAACCCCTAGTGGGTCTCTAGGCGATTCACAAGTTCCCCCCGCCCTCAAACACTGGTCCTGACTGTAACTACAACTTATTTCTAGAGTAGGGCTTATATTTCAACCTTACTCCAAAAATACTGTAAAATCATGCTAAGGCCTATTTTCAGGGTATGTCTTATTTTCGGGGAAACAAGGTAATTATTTGTGATGAAAAGAAATACTGATATTTAAATTGCCGTACCTGAAAAAGGTATACTGTTCATCATACATCCAGGGCTGCAGTTCGAGACTTGGGTATTTTCCGAAAGGTGGCACAATAAGGCTAAACATCAGTGCAATGAGTACAAAAACAGCTGGCAACACGATCTGGAAGTAAAAGGATACAGAGTTACTGTGCACGTCATGGAAGATTAATCTCATATGTTATAGATCGCATATGGGCAGCCAGCTGATAGATCTCAATGACATACTAGAATTGTAGTCATTAATCACACGTTTGATAAATCTCCATCATTGGGAAATCATCACTAGCATAATATAAATGCATGAACTCTTGAAAAAGGTGAGTTACTTATAGAACTTTAAAGTAAAACTACAATTAGTATTCCTGATCATTAGGGAGTGCACTAGATTTTTTTGTATTTTTTACAAGCAATTGTGCCACCTAAATTGGTTAGGTAAGTTGATTTTTTTTTACAGTATGTTGATGCAAATAATAAAGGACGGGACTAATTTCTGACCAGAAATTGAAATATAGACAGATAGGCTTCTACAGGGTAGGCCATGTATATGGATAGACCTAAATAAAATGGGAATGGCTGGTGATATCAACTTCCTGTTTGTGGAACATTAGTATATGGGAGGGGGAAAACTTTTCAAGATGGGTGGTGATCATGGCAGCCATTTTGAAGTCGGCCATTTTGGATTCAACTTTATTTTTTCAGATGGGA
Source organism: Ranitomeya imitator (assembly GCF_032444005.1). NCBI lineage: Eukaryota > Metazoa > Chordata > Amphibia > Anura > Dendrobatidae > Ranitomeya > Ranitomeya imitator. Next base: position 491,355,338 of record NC_091282.1, on the reverse strand, counting down.
AGAGGGTCATGTGACACATCAAACTTATTGAGAATTTCACAAGAAAAACAATAGCGTGCTTGGCTTTAACGTAACTTTATTCTTTCATGAGTTATTTTTCAAGTTTCTCTTTGTTTACAGCCATTGACATGTCGCAGAGGTTAACACGTGAGGAGCGGATAGAAATTGTGTTGATGTCTGGTGAACGCAGTACCCGGGTCATTGCAGCAGATTTCAATGCAAGACACCCTACGCAAGAAAACTGTCACCATTCCCATGTTATTTAGGTGTATCCATATAAATTGCCCACCCAAAAAAGTTTGCTTCATCACTGAACATAATGTCCTGTATAAACTAAGGTCCTGTTCCACTTTTTGTTTTGCCCATTCTGCAAATTCAGCGTGCTGATCTGGGTCAAACTCGTTGAGATGCTGCAGCAGCTGGATTTTGTAAGGGTGCCATTTGTGAGTAGCTAATATCCGCCAAAGGGATGTTCGGCATGCTAAAATGCTATTTACCAGTTTATTAAGTGAAGATTAAGGTGCTTTGCAAACCTTGTAAGATTTTTTTACAAGTGCTGAACCTCTGCTTGAGATTTTGCTATTTGCAGTTCGACAAAACAATGTGTTGGTAAGGGCTTGTTCAGACAAGTGTATTAAACATCCGTGCGCTGTGCGTATGCAACATTTCCAGCACACAGACAGCAAAGGGACCAGTGCAAGTCAGTGTGGTACTTCACATGATCATTTTTACACACGGACCGATGGTCTTCACGTAAAATAATGGTAGCATGTGCGGCTTTGATCCGTATTCTGGACCAGACTCGCCCATTTTAAGACAATAGATCACATACAGGTTACAATCCACATGTCTTGCATTTCTTAAGGATACATTAGAATTATTAAGATTGAAAACTGGATGCACAAAAAGGACATATGGATAGCAAACAGATGTCAAAAATGGGCATTCAGATGTAATACAGATATGACAAATGGACATACAGAACACAAATGTATGTAAAAATGTTAGTGTTTTCCTGGACGAAAATCTGACGATTTTGCATACGTTTGTCTGAACCCGGTCTAACTGAGATTGGCCGCAGTATGAAAGCAATTTTCAAAAAATGAACCGCAAAGCTGTATCAAATCACGGTAAAATATACATGGATTTGGCACGCATCAATTACCTGTGGAGCATAATGTTAAATTGTGAATTTGGAAAAAAAAACAATTTTATTGACCTGTGTGTAAGGTTATGTCCAGGGACACATGCCATTGCTGAAGATACTACTTCTCAGCTGGAATCAGTTGGATTGGATCCAGTTTTGCAGCCTAGGCTAAGTTTACTCACTACAAGATTTGACTTGCAGTGTGATTACTACATACAAACATAAAGATTACCCCAATGTCACGGTCAGATTTGCTACATGATAATTGTCTATACAGGTTACGTACTTTTAGGGCTTAATTACAGTATATCAAATACAATTGTTTCAAACTAACATCTCATGGCAATCTTGTCTTGTTAAGCCTTCATTCATCATTTTATTTTTTATTTCAAATCATTACTCACTTGTGCAAAGAATCCCTTCCTGCTGCGCTTGGCGTAAAGCAGCCTCTTCCACAGTAACGCTGTAAACTGCTGCCTCATCAGACTCCAGCTTTTCATCTGGTAGGATCCTTTGCCATCTATGCCACTGAGATAATCTGTCTCCCGAGATTCTGCATGAAGAAAAGCACAGAAAAGGTAACAACATGAAGATCAGAAGAGTTCATGTTAGTAACAATTCTTACTCTCTGCATTTAAGAGACTGTAAACAGTTACTGTATTTTCTGGCGTATAAGACTACTTTTTAACCCCTGAAAATCTTCTCAAAAGTCGGGTGTCGTCTTATACGCCAGGTGTCGTCTTATAGGGCAGGTACGGAGTAATCTGCTGTCGCCGCATATTGTGGGGGGAGCGACCCCAATGACAAGGAGAGGGGGCACCTCACCGGGAAGGTGTAACTGAAGCAGAGGCAGAGAAGGAGATAATAGGATACAAGGGCGAGCCAGATGAGTGAAAGAGGAGTGTTTTTCTAGGCACAGCACCGCTCTCTCTCTTTTTTTTGCATACCCCTGGCATCCCAGACGCTGACAGTTTGCTTCACTTACACCTTCCTGGTGAGGCGCTCCCTCACCTCGTCATCGGGACCACTCCCCCCCACTATATACGTCGACCACAGATTGCTTCGCACCCACCCTATAAGACGACACCCGGCATACAAGACAACCCCCGACTTTTGAGAAGATTTTATATTTTAACTGGAAAAGTTGGGGGTCGTCTTATATGCCCAGTCATCTTATACGCCGGAAAATACGGTAATTATTCAAGTACTATGAATGAATATGTCACTACAACTACCTGGATCCAAATCTGAGTCATTGGTTTCTAAATTGTCATCTTCTGTGAAAGGTCGTAGGCAGCTCTGGTGGTCCCCAAAGGCATATCTTTTCCTCCTAGCAGGTAGTGTCCCATCTAAAAAATTAAAGGACAGAAAACGGTTTAAAAAGCAACCAAATTTGATAATGTGAGCCAACAAAAACCTTGTTCTGCCTATTGCCGATTACCTGATGTCTCAGCATCTACACCCGTGTCATTAGCCACTTTTAGGAATATCTGTAACAGGCAATCAGAAAACAATATGAAGATTTCACAGTTATTTTTTGTCTTCATGCAAATACAGCTGGCTGCATTGGGCCCAGTTCACATAGCATTTCTGCAATATATCCAGTGGTGCCGTCTGAAGCCACATTTAAGTTGATATAGGCTGAATCCCTGAAGGAACCATGGACTGCTATTACACAAACATAATTCAAATGGACTTAGTTTGTGTTTGATCTGACAGCATCTATCAAGACAAGCACAAGAAGGCGGTAAGTAAAGCAACTGAATGGGGGGGGGGGGGGGGCGATCAAGCACAAGAAAAATATAGACTTCCATAAAATCAGTAACAGGAATGATGTGTCCACAAAGATAAATACACATCCCTTAAGATATGCTCATGGTTGACGATTTCGAAGCACATTGATTCTTACTTATAAGAATTACAGAGTTACTTTACATGCCATTTTGAGTAAGAAATGCGCTTCCAAACACAGCAACCATGAACATCTCTTAAGAGAGATGTATTCCTCTTTGTGCACTGTTTTTTTTTACACATTGTTCCTGTTATTGATCTTAAGGAAGTCTAATAAAGTGTAATACTTTTGGACGTGCTGGATCTGCCCATGGGTTTTTTGGACTGCTTTACTAGCTGTGGATCTGTGATCTTGTGCCAGAAGGACAGGTGAGAAGGTTATAAAATTCATGCACAAGATGACAGACTAGGTTTGATGAGACACAAAGACAAAATATTATAGAATCAGAATTCTGCCAATAAGCCAGTCATTAATGTGCAAGTAATTACATTATGCCATGAACTGAAATATAAAAGGACATCTTGAACATTATCGTTCTTACCTCTTCAAGAGTGGTATCTGAGATACCATAACTGGAGATACCAATGTCAAATAAGCGGTCATCTATTTCGTGGAAAAGTTCAACAAATGCTCCTTCTTTTGCAGCCTCATAAGGTAAGACATAAGTGAGTTCGTGTCCAATATCTTCTACAAGTCGGGCTTCAGGCACATGTTTGTTGATGAGGTTTGAAATGGCAGAGACATCTGTGAGACCCATACAAGACAAGAAAAAGCCTGTGGTGAGAATTTTATGTTTGGTTCAGGTACATAGTAGTAGAAACGAATGGCCTCCCTACACATATGACATGAGACAACAAAAGCTTATTTATCCATTGGGCAAAGGGTTGTTAATCAGTTTTGGATGAAAGCATCTCAGACCACATTAGCTGTTGGATTTTTTTCAGTCAATGACAAGCTTTGTGAATCAAAACCAGGAGAGGAACAATCAGAGGAAAAGTATAATAGAAACACGTCACCACTTCTGTATTTTTCACCCACTCCTGGTTTTGGCTTACAGATACTGAGGTAAAATACTGACCGAATACTCAACGTGTGCACATGGCCTCACATGCCCAACTCTTGCTTCAAACAACCGTTTATTTCACAAAGAGAGTCGACGATCTTTTGTCACGGTTGAAATTGGTATTTCGGCTGACTTTATCTTATGTGTATGGGAGCCTCAAAACACATATAGTTTTACACAATATGCACTTGTACCAAAAATTACATGAAATTTGTAGCTCTTTTATTGTAGTTACTAAATTTTCAAAGTCATAAATAAACTGTTGACAAACTTTTGATTAATAATTCTACTTGACATCCTTTAAAGGTTATTACTATCTTTATAGAGGGATATTGTTGGATTGTTCAGGTAAAAATAAGTATTTCATTTCTGCAGTTAAGTGCTCAGCATGGTGGCTCAGTGGATTGCACTGCATCCTTGAAGCGCTGGAGTCCTGGGTTCTAATCCCACCTTGGACAACATTTGCAAGGAGTTTGTATGTTCACCCCATGTTTGCGTGGGTTTCCTCCCACATTCCAAAGACATACTGATAGGGAATTTAGATTGTGAGCCCCATCGGGGACAGCGATGATAATGTGTGCAAACTGTAAAGCGCTGCGGAATATGTTAGTGCTATATAAAAATAAAGATTATTATTATTAATAAAATGTTTCTCCATTGTTGAGATAGTAACACTTTTCTTTACAGTGTGTTGCCTAGAAGACCAAATACTGCTGATATCTAGCTAGTAAGCCCTGCGCTACAGCTGTCCAGGGTTATGAAGTAACAGCGGGCTCCAGCTGTCCTGGACAGATTGAAAGCAGTGCTTACAATCTCAATAGAAAATAGTTTAGAAGCACTGCACATGTTCTGTCTAGCAGAGGTGGTCAGTCTCCAAGGCAACAAGGTAAAAACAAAAAGAAGAATATCTTAAAAGAGTGGCTCAAAATTTAAATAACCATTAAATTGCAAAATTGCTTCCATGTACAAGCACTATCTGACAATAGCCATTTATGAAGGTGGGAATAACCCTTAACAAAAAACAAAACAAAAAGAAAACATTAAAAGGAAAAAGTTAAAATCCAAAAATAAAAAACTAAAAATTATCATCTCCTTCTGATATCTTTAGATGAAATGTGCTCATGGTTGAGTCTTCAAACTGGAGTTTATGCTCTTTGTGTCTAACTCAAGTGGTTCTTTACATTAGAAAGCAAGGGTAGGAAAATATGGAGTCAGAAGTTACATCCACGTCCAAGGCACTTTGACGGTTTAAGATATTGAACCAATTTCAGTACATCATAAACATGTCTCAACCTTCTCAAACTAAACACTGGTTGATAAAAGTTGCTGGATACCACCATGGTTTCTATGCAAGTTTGATTGAAAAATCAGTACTTACCTATTGTCAAAGTATCACTTTCATGGTCACTGCCCAGCCCAGCATCCGAACTGCTCTGGGATACACTATCCTCCTGCAACAAAAAATATAAAAAAAAAATTGGTGGACAAACAGGCTAGAGTCTAGTGGCTACGAGTAAATAGTGAATCGTGTTGTCAAAGCAGCATAGACAAGCACAGCTTCCTTATAGAAGAAGTGACTTAGGTGTTTTTATAGTAGAAAAACAGGCAATGGAAGATTGTTAGTTTTCGGAGATGTGTACTGTGCAGGAAGCAAGTCGCATACAAAAAATGTTAAAATCCAACAGCATATCAATCAATAGCCACTATGTGAACAAGTTGTTGCCTTTTTATTCTGACCCTATCATCATCAGGTTCAGGGGCAACAGTGGCGGTGATTACAACACTTATAGTTACATTTCTGATTGGATACATGGAGGGTTAGGTGTAGGATTAGAAAAGGAGCTATTTTTGATAATTACCCTACTCTTGGTTTCTCTCTTCCGATCCGTAGTATGTTTGCTATTTTTAATAATCACCGCTTCTGTGGTCCCCGCTCCTGTTGGCGTTGCCAGCATCGAGCTCCTATTCTGTTTGCAGGCAGGAGCTGATCTGCTGCTTTCCTGCCCATAAATGACGGGGTACCGTCATCCCAGATGTTAAATGAAGAATCAGGCAGTGATCTAGCTAATGGTAGTTCCAAGGTATGGATTATCAGTACAAATTATTTGGTAATTACATGAGAAGTGGCCAAATGTGTAAGATGTTACTAATTTTAAAAAAATATATACCTGTTTAGATTTGAAGCTAATACAATTTTTTTTAAGAGACCTCATTTGAATATGCAATAAAATAGTATTTCTGTACAATTAAAGAAGGGAAATCTATACGGAAGATATGAGTTTTACAGCAGCCAAATGCCCTATAGGACTGTATAAGTAGATTAAATCAAGTTTTGGGGGGTGAGAGGCTCTCCTTAAAGCGGTTATCCCCAGCTTGGACAACACCTTCTTAAATACTACAGTGACCCATGTAAAATAAAAAATAAACATATATCTGTTGATGCACTAACATAACTGGAATGGTGTTCGTCTAGGAGGTGAGTATATGTTATTAATTTAACATGAAGACTGTAGCATTTAAAGAGGATCTCTCATCAGTTTTAGTATTATAAACTGACCACATCATGGAATAGTGGCTGCAGAGCTGAGTAAAATGTAGTTTTTAATTTTTTTAATTTCTCCACTTCTTAGTCTTTAAAATTTAGGATATAATTTATGTTTTAGTTAAACCAAGTGTTCTTCTGCTACTGTCTATGGGTGTGTGTACTTCTTCCCCTGCATGTGGTTGACCAACCATAACCAGGCAGCAACACACAAAGGGAACAAGAACACACCCTCCTCTCTTCAATAATCTCTGCAGCTGTTATGTGAGGATACAGCAGGATGAGTTATGTATAATTGCAAACAATTCCAGATCTCATCTTACTGAAGACAGTGTAGGGGCCGTCTGTGAGCTGACAGCACTGCGAGATGAGATCTGGAAGCGTTTGTAATGATACATAACTCTGCAGTTATGGTGTAGAGAAACAGCAGACCTAATTTATATATCCTTACAAACACTTCCAGATCTCATCTCACTGTGCTGTCAACTATCACCTTTCCCCCACATTGACTGACGTGAGATGAGATTTGAAAGTTTTTGTAATGATACTGTACATAACTTAGCTCTGTTGTATATCTACAAAATAGAAGGAGAGATCAGTGACTAGAGAAATGAGTGTTCTTTTTCCCCCGTGTTGTTGCCTGCTTATGATTGATGAACCTCACGCAGGGAATGAAGTACACGCCACACAGGCCAATCTCTGGCAACGCCCAATTGATTAATAATATAAATTTCAATCTAATCTTTCCAAGCTGATATATCTCCACCATGGAAAGGACAAATTAAAAAATAAAAACTGTGCTTTATTCAGCTTTGCAGCCATCAATCCATGATGTGTTCAGTGTAACATGCTCAAATTAGTGTAAGGTCCTGTTTAAGAAGGTGTTGTCAAGGTCATGGACAAGCACTTTAAACGTACATACACATCAATTAATATACAATAAATTATATTGTTTACTGCTCTTTGCTTATAATATTGGCTGCCGCGGTCTGCTAAGGTGCACAGCACTTAAAAGCTCTTTTCTATAGAGCTTGAAAAAACTGATTTGAAGATGCCTGGATATGGCCAACATCAGTGTCGCTGAGCTCCTCCGATGTTACCTCTGCTTGCAGCATGGGGGCGTACACAGTTTCACCCAACAGCATGACAATGATGCTAGTCTGAACTGTCAGCCAGGAGCGCACTGCTACCCTCCCTTTAATCATCCATTAGAGCACTATAGCACATAGAAAACTTAGATGATGAAACATATGAAATTTATTTTGTTCATTTCAAGCAGGTTTGGTGACTTTTCTAAGTAAATTGAATAATCAATAGAGCTGAATGTACCTTTTTCAAGTAAGACATTGTACTGCTGCTATTCCTGCAGGAACTAAGAGATGAGTCCGTGTCCCTCTTCACTAATGTAAGGTAGTAGCCAGTCCCTAGTTGGTTCTTCAGGAACAGAGAAGATCCTACACAGCATAATTTTCCTTGTGAGATTATAGCAATTCGGTCTCCGAGGATATCAGCCTCATCCATGTGGTGTGTGGAAAGAATAATTGTCCTTCCTGGATTAAAAACCATAAAATAGATATTCTGAATCAATCCATATTCCAAAACACTCACATTTAAGACAGATAAATTACTGATCTTCTTGAAATGCGTTATCATTGTTAGGTGCACCAAGTTTTTCTTCTGCCCACTGTAGCGGTTCAGCTCTCTGGTAGCCACTTGGATACGCACCAGAATAGGGTTTTATAACAAAACAGCATAAAGTTGTTTATTGTCCATCATAAAATTTACAGCTCCAAAATGAAAACAGCTTTACTCTAGTACAAATGAATAATATAAACAGTCCTTTCTTCAGGCACAATTAAACAAAAGTAATTAAAGCAACCTCATCAATCTTGGTGTCAGCTCAAGCTATTTAAACGTGTTCACCAAATGCTGATCAGCTCCAGCTTGATCTCCACTCTGCTTTGCTAACCCAGTTGCCAGCTACTATGCCTGTAAACCCTGGGCTGGATTACTGGAACGACTTTCCCCACCCAGACTCTTTTGGTTGCTCCTAAATCAAGGATCCAAAATCCAGTCGAATTAAAACTCTATTAGTAACCTAGTATTACTGGTACAGAATTTATGTACCGAGGCCAACCACCTCGGTGACACATATCTGCCATTCAGGACCTTACGTCCTGCTTTCTAACACCACTATACGCCCCTTTACTTTCAGTGCAGCAAACTCAATCCTGAAGTTCAATGTGGATCTCTGAATGATCCAATGTTGTCCTAAATGCCTAATGATGATAAATATAATACACGTATCAAGGTGTTAGAATGGCTAAGTCAAAGTCCAGACCTCAATCCAATCGAGAATCTGTGGAAAGAGCTGAAAACTGCTGTTCACAAACGATCTCCATCAAACCTCACTGAGCTCGAGCTGTTTGCCAAGGAAGAATGGGCAAGAATTTCAGTCTCTCAATGTACAAAACTGATAGAGACATACCCCAAGCGACTTGCAGCTGTAATCGCAACAAAAGGTGGCGCAACAAAGTATTAAGTTAAAGGGGCCTAATAATATTGCCCGCCCCACTTTTCAGTTTTTGATTTCCCACAAAAATGTAAAATAACCAATACATTTCGTTCAACTTCACAATTGTGTTCCACTTGTTATTGATTCTTCACCAAAAATTTACATTTGGTATCTTTATGTTTGAAGCATGATATGTGGGAAAAGGTTGAAAAGTTCAAGGGGGCCGAATACTTTCGCAAAGCACTGTACATACACATGGTAGATTTTATATTTACCTTGTCTGTATTTAAGTAGCAGCTCCCAAATGCCTCTCCTTGAATAGGGGTCAACCCCAGCAGTTGGCTCATCAAGAATGACAACCTTTGACCCCCCAACAAAAGCCAGGGCTACAGAGAGTTTCCTTTGCATACCACCTACAAAACAAATGTCATATATGTTATCAAACAGTATGCAAAGTCCAGAAGTATATATGTTTGCATTTAATACAAAATAATTTAGATGTCATTGACATTCATTACACAATGCAACATTTAAAAAAAAATCAATAGAGAGATAAGTAATGTAAGATAAAAATTATAGAGATTCCACTACCCTCACTTCGACTCCATCAGGGCCACCCACTGCCAAATGTCTCCTCACGAATTACACAGGAGATTGTAAGCCCGTCAGGGCAGGGTCCTCTCTCTTTCTGTACCAATCTGTCAGTTTGTTTATTTTATGCATGTAATGTATATGTTACATGTAGGTAATATTTATGTAACCTTTTCACATGTACAGAACAATGGAATTAATGGTGATTTAACAATAAATAATAATAGTTCCACTGGTAACTGGTAATGTGTATTTTAGAGCTTTGGTCCACCGCGCTCTAAGCACTGATGCTGGGTAAGTATCCAGAAAAAACCCTGTCTGTACATGGATGTCTGGCTTGGTTACTCATCTTAGTCATGTTGCAAGTGTCATTAAAGCATTTGACATTGACTTATATGACTGCTACCTCCACTAGATTCTAATAGACCCTAGATGAAGTCAATGGTTTGATCCTATTATCTGAGTAGGATCCTTAAACCTGTAGTAATTACAGCTAGCACTACAGTAACTTAGCAAGTCTCGATATTAACTGTGCATTACCTGACAGTTGACTAGTCTTGGATTTTTTCTTATTGGGAAGGCCAACATCATTTATCATCTGTTCCATCTCTGCTTTTACTTTGTCTTCAGAAAGTCCCTTCAGTCGTGCATAAAACCAGATGTGTTCTTCAACAGTGAGCCTGGAGGGAAATTGTAGAGAGGCACAGATGAGGGAGCATGCTTGCATGCCTCAGTAAAACTCCACAGACACATTAGCATGGTAAAAAAAAAATTATCTGTAGGGTCTGTGCACTGGATATTTAGCTTCAATTTACAAGGAGACTATTCATTCCATATATTCTGCACACTGTTTTATTCCACATTGCTTTTACAGCATGAACACACTGTAATCATTCACATCAGTCAGTATTTGTATACAGTATACACCATAAATCTATCTATATAATCGTCTAAAGCTACCTTCACACATAACGATATCGTTAACGATATCGTTGCTTTTTGTGACGTAGCAACGATATCGTTAAGGAAATCGCTATGTGTGACAGCGACCAACGATCAGGCCCCTGCTGGGAGATCGTTGGTCGCTGAGGAAAGTCCAGAACTTTATTTCGTCGCCCTGACATCTGCTGACATCGCTGGATCGGCGTGTGTGACACCGATCCAGCGATGTCTTCACTGGTAACCAGGGTAAACATCGGGTAACTAAGCGCAGGGCCGCGCTTAGTAACCCGATGTTTACCCTGGTTACCAGCGTAAAAGTAAAAAAAACAAACACTACATACTAACCTACCGCTGTCTGTCCCCGGCGCTCTGCTCTGCACTCCTCCTGTACTGGCTGTGAGCGTCGGTCAGCCGGAAAGCACAGCGGTGACGTCACCGCTCTGCTTTCCGGCTGACCGACGCTCACAGTCAGTGCAGGAGTGCAGAGAAGCAGAGCGCCGGGGACAGACAGCGGTAGGTAAGTATGTAGTGTTTGTTTTTTTACTTTTAGGATGGTAACTAGGGTAAACATCGGGTTACTAAGCGCGGCCCTGCGCTTAGTTACCCGATGTTTACCCTGGTTACCGGCATCGTTGGTCGCTGGAGAGCTGTCCGTGACAGCTCTCCAGCGACCAAACAGCGACGCTGCAGCGATCCGGATCGTTGTCGGTATCGCTGCAGCGTCGCTTAATGTGAAGGGGCCTTAAGGGTCACTTCCGTCTGTTTGTCTGTCACAGAAATCCCACGTCGCTGATTGGACGCGGCTGGCCGGCCGCGACCAATTGGCGACGGGCACAGTCTGGCCGCGAATTCGTCCCTCCCTACTCCCCTCCAGTCAGTGCCCCCTCCCTAGTGGCCTCCAGTCAGTGCCCCCATAGCAGTTTAGCAGTCCGTTAAACGGACTGCGTTACACCGCGGCGTTAAAGCTGACGATAATAATACTGTTATTTTTAAGTCACAGAGGAAGTGGAGGGAGGGACGAAGCTTCGTACCCGCTCATTGGCTGGCCGCCTGTCGGTCGCAGATTGGGACCACGGCTGTGAGCCCGTTGCGCAATGTAATTTGCCCCTCCCTGCTTATCAAATTAATAAACTGTGACCGACTAGTTCAACCCATCTAGGATGGTTTGTGTTGTCTTTTCGGGATTGGTGGTAGGGGGGAAGGCACTGTTTACGACACACGGGTCTCCGCAGTCTGACATGAGACTTGAGACAGTACACAAAAACTCCAGATAAATACTTTATCAGAAATTATGTGCTGCCAACTGCATAAGTCATAAATTGACATAGGTAAACCTACAGCTTTTATTGCTCATTCATTATGCTCTTTGTAAATTCACCTTAAAGGGACACTGTCACCTGAATTTGGAGGGAACAATCTTCAGCCATGGAGGCGGGGTTTTTGGGTTTTTGATTCACCCTTTCCTTACCCGCTGGCTGCATGCTGGCTGCAATATTGGATTGAAGTTCATTCTCTGTCCTCCATAGTACACGCCTGCGCAAGGCAAGATTGCAGATTGTGCAGGCGTGTACTATGGAGGACAGAGAATGAACTTCAATCCAATATTGCAGCCAGCATGCAGCCAGCGGGTAAGGAAAGGGTGGATCAAAAACCCCAAAACCCCGCCTCCATGGCTGAAGATTGTTCCCTCCAAATCCAGGTGACAGTGTCCCTTTAAAAAAGGCTGTGCAAGTGATCAGCTATGCAGACTTGAAGAAAGTATGCATGTGTTTCTTGTGCATTTTTGTTTAGCTTCTCACTCCTCAATAGACATGATTTAACAGAATAAATAAGTATAAGTTGCATTCTTTAACTTTCTATAATGGAAAGTAAATCGATTTATCACTGATTTCAACAGTAAAGATGGCTTTATAATATGTGCAATATTTAAAACATAAAATTTTATATGTTAAAATACTTTATATGTACATATAAATTATTGATATACCTCAATGCTAAATTCATTTTTCTATTTTTCATATAATTTTTTATTATTTTTTATAAGTACACTTTGACTATAAGAATGCACTTCATGACTTTAAAAGTATGAATTACACACTTTTCTGAAAAAAAAATTACAACATCACTAGCATAAACATGCCAAAGAATTATTGAACATGACAAGTCTTAAAAGTGATATACAGTACCAATAGTGGGAGTACCTGGTACTTGTAAATTAAGAATCGTAAAATCTACATGGTACATAAGTGATGGTTTTTCCGAGTAACTCAAAATGTTCTTAGGAGATTCCCATAAGGTTTTTTCATACATTCTGATTTTACTTACATGTCAAAGAGAACATTGTGTTGAGGACAAACTCCCAAATTTTGCCTGATAGAGTTGAGCTCAGTGCGAATGTCTTTTCCCATAATGTAGGCAGTTCCAGAGGTTGGTGGGAACAATCCCGTTAATATAGACCTTTAATAAATAGGACAATAAAAATGTACTTATTTCTGTTGACCATTGTCGTATATGTCAAAACATACACATATAAAACATTAATAAAGTTAGAAACTGTGAAATGCTAACTAAACATCAAACTGTACATGTTAAGATATCTTATAACCATAGAGAATTGAGTGAGTAACTGCACCTTTATCTATCTCTTACAAACTATAGTATACTTGTAGATTGTGAGCCTTCGCGGGCAGGGTCCTCTCTCCTCCTGTACCAGTTATGACTTGTATTGTTTAAGATTATTGTACTTGTTTTTATTATGTATACCCCTCCTCACATGTAAAGCGCCATGGAATAAATGGCGCTATAACAATATATAATAATAATAATATACACATAGTAATATCATTTTTTATTCAAATTCAATGTAAGTTTCTTACATAGTTGTAGTTTTTCCAGCTCCATTATGTCCCAGGAATGAAGTGATTTGTCCTTCATAGAAGCTTAGTGACAAGCCATCCACTGCCACCTTCTTACCATCTCGGTAAATTTTTACCAGGTTTTGAATGGAGACTCCTAGTGAAAGATGGCTTGGTTCTTCCTCCATGCAAACTAGAGAAAGAAGTACCAAAGTGAAGATACATTTTAAAAGGTAAAAGTCTTGTAAACTGTATGCATGGAGTTAAGTCAGACATTTACCTTCAGATGAATCCTTGTGTAAAGAACTGGGGTGATGTATCAATTTTGGTTCTTCTCCACACCAATAAGACTTTGTGAATGGGAAATACCAAGGCCTGGGAATTCCATATTGGCCTAAATTGATATCAATGTAACATATTATTAACCTTTCTATGACCTGTGCACCCATATAGACAACTTAGAAGGGTTGATCCTACTGACAGATTCTCTTTGAGACATTTTAGTCATAATATGAATTATCTACAAAGAGTACAGTCTACATTTCTAGGTCATTCCCTTAAATCAGTGCAGATCATTGGAAAGATCACTAGAGATATTGTCAATTATACATAACATTGTAGGAATATGGGAAAATATTGCTAACCTTAGGTCAGATGTGCTTGAACCCACAACTAGTAAAGAAACACATACAGTACATCTACACCATTAAAGATCACTTTGATCCATGCTTTTCTGGTAATTATGTGCAGTTATACAAAATAATATAATGCTGTAAATTCCATTTTTAGTGTCATGCACTATGTGATACAGTAGTGGTTTTCCACTTGTTTACAAACCTAGAGTAGTGCTGAAATCAATGGCAAAGCGAAAAATTACTGTACGTAACTCAACACAATATCTGCAGAAAGCAAGGCGTTATGTGGCATTTAATTATGTACTTACAACAACGCTAAATTAATTTGTCTGACTAAATGACAGGAAATCGCTGGTCTGTTGCTTTATCTGTTAATAGTGATTAAATCCTTTCAAACAGATTACCTGGAAAGACGGCTTCAATATACCAAGTCATCACTCCATACAAAAGAGTATCAAAAAGCATCATGAAGCCAGAGGTAGTAAGACTGTAGCCATCTTCTTGCAGAGGGCTATCTAAGAGATTGCTCCACTGTACGCCAACTCCTTGCTCCTCAAAAAGTGCAAAAACTTCACAACCAAACCCAAAAGCAACAGGTGACAAGAAGCTCTACAAGGAAAACCCAATGACAAAACTATTGTTAAAATAAGGTGAACATTTCAACAGTTTGTCCCATGAATAAAAGTTATTTTTTTTAAATAGATCTTTGAATAAAAATAAGTTCCACAATTGGATGTGTTAAAAAAATGTTCATGCACAAGGGAGAACGCAAAAGAGAGTATACAGTCATTAAAGAATTGGATCGCAGCTGATTCTTTCTATGAGGTAAAGCTTTTTCTGTTTGTTTTTAAACATGTTTTACCTCACAGAAAGCAGCATCTGTGGTCCCATGCTGTCCTGTCTGTATCCTCTCTTTTGCTCCCTCCCCTCGTACACAGCAGGGACACATTTCTAAGATTATCTCAGCACAGGGACGTTTCTTAACACATCCAATTGTGGAAATTATTATTATTCCAAGATCTGTTGATTACACTGTACTTTTAATCATCCTTGCTACTTGTCAAACATTAATCACAACTCAAATTTTGCTATGTGGCAAATGGTGAAACATAAAACTGTGTTAGCTGCAGTTTCCAAACTTTAGTTTGCACGTATAATTCCAAATGTTAATTTGTGAGAACTAGATTATTTGGGATTGCAGAAAAGTAAAACACTTTACGCTTATGAAGAATTGTGGAAAGACAAATTAGTTTCTTACAGCAAAAATCTTGAGACTGAATCCCACGTAGTCTTGCCACGCAACACATAGGACATAGGGTAGGTAAAGTGTAAAATAAATGATGCCACCACAAGCTGCTGCTAAATTGGCTCGAGAGAAAATGGTGCTTATCAGGAAGCACTGTGAGATGGTCACCACTCCGAAGACAGACAGGAAGACAAACACCACACTTGGATCACTGTATGGCAGAAGGTTTCCAGTCTGAAAAATGAAACAAAGTTCACTTTTCAGTGAAGTAGATAACTGTTTATCAAGGTCATACTGCACATCTTCATATTGATACACTGAGCTAGCAAGGTTTATGACCACTTTTAGCAATGGAAAACAATTCAATGATTCTTGTTTTACCTTCAGGATCAACACTAGAAGACCAGCACTCATGAGAAGAGGAATAAGGCTGCTGATGAACCAACTCAGCCATAGAATGCCATTGTCCAGACCCATGATCCTCATGGTCTCTTTTAGACGAGCCTCTTTTTCATATACAATTCCCTTTATGATTACAGCGACAGAATAGATCCAAGCTAACGTCATGAACAAGGGTAGGGATCGGCTCATGACACGTAAAAATCTGAACCCAAGAAGAAACACTGTATAAATGGTGAGGCTAACGGATGTTACGAGAAAACATTAAAACCGCCGGTAACAGATAACTCAAATATTTAATCAACAAAATAAAAATGAATAAGTACATGACATTGTTTCCAAATGCTAGATACATTAACTTTTACTTAAAATCAACCAACCCCATTGGGGTAAAACACAGAATACCAGTGTTGCTTACTAGAAAGTAAAAGAAAACTGAGAACGAGACTAATAACAGCCTGAAACTTTTAGACATTACTACTGCTGAGGGTTTTTTTAATGGGCTCAGCATATGTCATTGCAGTTTTTGGGAAATCATCAAGATTGTTGTTACCATAATACAGTATTTATTTTACTCTTCCAGATAACCAAGCATGTACTTGCCTATTGGCAGGTGCACAGAAATAAAAACTACTGTTTTTTTTGCAAGGAGCTGGAATATGAAGATGTGATAGGGCAGTGGTCCCCAACCTTATTTACCTGGAGAGCCATATTCAGCTCTTAGAGATGGTCAGGAGCCACATCCAAATGCTCCCGGACCCTCCTTGTGGTGTACTGACATTCTGCTCCTGCACCTCTCAAAGTAGCTTCAAGCACCTCCTCCAACTGACAGTAGTACTATACTTAATTCCAGATTACTATACTTAATTTATCGCTAAACCCCCAAGGCCAGCACATGCACATCCAACCACATCTGCACTTCTGAGGTGGGCTACTCACAAAATTCACCATCTGGAGACCCACTCTTCATAGCTGTTTGCTAGACCTATTGCTAAAGCACCAACTGGCAGCAGCAGGTCACAAATCATAAGCCAAGCCACATGTGGCTCCCGAGCAATAGGTTGGGGACCCCTGTGAGTATTTATTGCAGGAAGATACACTATTTAAGATAGGTTGTGAAATCATACACTTCAAAACATTTGTGAAAACGTAAGTCAATAAAATCGGTTCTGTCCCCAGATTTCACAATGCAAGCTGCATACATTATTAAGTAGATGTCATAGGTCAGATGATATTGGTGCACTTACTTAGAAAATCTATTTCAGAATGGCTGTATAACCCTGATGTTAATATCTAAGCATTTTATTAGTCCAGCAAAAGAGTAGATGAGCTCATGGGCCAAGTGTATTTATTTAATCTCGGCCCACTAGCAATAGAAGAGGACACGTCTAGCTGTCAATCAGCTGAGAAACAAAAAGGATAGATGTGATAGAGCTTGATCTTAAATGATTGAAAAGGATTATAATGCCATTTTGACATAGATGTTGAAATGAGGTACACCAGCCTCATCCAGTCTAAAAGATCTATTTCATGATGTAGCAGTTTATTTTGTGAACTCTGGTGGCAGATCCACTGTAACATAACTTAATGCAGCAGAAAAAAGTTTTTCCACTTCTGAACACTTACTTTAAGTTAAGGTTTAGCTCTTGGCAGTATATTATTTCAACATTATTCTGATTTTACTTACATGTCATCTACATAACAAGGATAGGGCATTTGCTGAACATATACTCCTGTCTTCTTCTCAGTGCCGGTCTGTATTCTAATGATTGCCTGTTCAATAACATCCTGTAGATAAGCAAATCCACCCCAGATATAGCGCATATCTTCAAATGGATCAGCACGAGGACCAGGATCCCAGTAACTATGGAGATAAGAAAATATATTACACGATTGCATGACCTGGCTGCAACTAAGTTGTGTAAATATTAAAATGTCATCTTCTTAATCCACATATGTGGAATGAAAGCCTTTAACAACTAAAAATGTGGGGATCTGTTTACTATTCACTGCTCCAAATATAAAAGGAATCAGTAACGCATTACATATATAGGTATGACCTCTACTCAACCTCTTTTGTAACAACATCCAAAAAATAATCTCTTTACGGTCCAAGAAAGCATCTCCTCTTGCCCAAACTGAACCTAATTAATCTAGAACCAGTTTACAATTTTTCTTCATTGACTTAATGTTGCAAAATCATTCTTAGCTAGACACTAGAGTGATTGTGACTCATCCCTCTACTGGAATGGGTCAACGAACTTAATGTAATCGGCTCGTTCGAAAAAACTAGTTGGACTTTAAATGGGAGTCCCGATAGATATCTATCTTCGCAAGGTGTGTTTCAAAGCTCAAACTCTATCTAGGTTCTGTGTCTCTCATTTCAACATATTCACCTTTTTTGCATTAGTTTATAATCTTTCACATTTTATTAGATATTCTCTATCCAGTTCTGCAGAACACCTTCACCTTGCCCTGGACAGAGCACCAATGACAGACCTGCCAATTCTGGTGTCAACTGGGGAATGCCAAATGAGCTGCACCTTACTGGACTGTGAGTGCCAAGGTCTCACGAACGGACGCCAGGACCTATCATATTCTTATGGAGTCTGTTTCTGACAGTTCAGAAAGACACATGGACACCATTATCCAATTTTGTAGTGCACTGGCAATGCTCCTCCTATTCCCCCTTGCTCAAATGAGCAGATATCAGTCCTACTACTGTGTTAATGCCCTTCCCTGGCTCTATCTGACTCTCCCTGTGTAATTGCACATTTCCTGGTATCCGCTCCATGTTTTTGAGACTGTGTTAGGAAACATAACACACCTTCTCCCTGAATAGATGTGCCATCCTGGAGGAGCGGTACAACCTGAATGGTACCACTTCATGCTACCAAAATATGACAAGGACATTAGCAAAACAAGAATCAGTCAGAAAGGATAAGGAGAGAGAAATTGTTCGTGGTCACCACCTACTAAAATCATTCCCTTTTGGGGGTTGTCTTCCTGTTGTCTCTCCAGTTCATCCATTGTTACTTTCATTTGCACCAAAGCAGGTGCATCATTTATGTTTCCTAACTGGACAGACTGGTATCGCTGAAGTTTAACTTACTTTGGGGTAACACTGTGATGTGCAAGTGCTCCCTTTTTAGCACTGTATCTACAAGTAGATAGGTCTCACCAAAAGCACCAAGAAACTAAACAGGACAAATCTTAGCTATCCAGGCTGTCAGCACCACTAGATGTAGTAAGTACATTTTTCAGGTTTTTTTCAATGCATTAAGAGGTAAACCTTATGGCGATGATAACTTTAACACTCAAAGAACATAATTTGATATAAGGGGCTTACGACAATAGCATACCATCATAAGTGGTCAGCTATAGAGCCTGGTCAAACTATGATTTTCAGTAAGTTTAAGTTTTCACACAGGACTGTTATGAATCCCAGAAAAACAGGATTCAGGTATGCTAAAAACAGAGTCATTGTATTCCTTTGCAGTAGTGTCTGTGTTTTCAGATGAGCACGGGATCATGGTAGGTTACTGAAAAACAGAATTCATACTGAAGGTCCAGACAGAGATGTGAAAGCCCTGCAGTCGGGTGAACAGGCCCTAGTCCTTGAACACCCACAAGATGTACTTGACTCTGTTTTGACATTATATACAGAAAAATTCCTTTCAAGGTCAAATCCGGTTTTCGTTATTTACTACCCAAGTCCTTGTAAAATGACACAGAAAAAACTGATTAGTTGATGTCTGGACTTGTAGTAGCTGTATATAAAAACAGAGGTATATAATGCAAAGCTTTTTGCAACTCACCCATCCTTAATCTTGTTGGTTCTCTCCACATTGTCGATGTCCATTCGGATTTTATACTTGATGTGGTGAGGTAGTACTGTATCATCTTGTGGCAAGTCTACAAAAACAACACCTGCCCAAAACTTCCTTTCATGTAGAAGTTTCATGGACTGGTCAATAAGAATTTCTTCATTGTCCACTGGTTCTAACTTGTCCAGATTAACACACTGGAAAAATATAAAGACAATGGTTGTAGCACTAAATAGGTCTAGTGAAGGCCATGTTCCTTGGTGTAGGTTTTTTGCACTTTAAGTTGTAAAACTGTAAGTGCTATTCTGACCATGTAACGCGTCTTGTAGCTTTTTTTTAAGATAAGGACACATATAGGCTGCAAATGGCTGATACAGAACCTAAGCAGCATTGCTCCATAATAATAGAAAAAATAGCAAGATTGTTAGCTTCTCCTTATTTTCGGAAGGCCTCTGCAAGACTCACCTCCATGAACCGTGACATGGTCAGCACAACGCGGTCCGTCTCATTGAGTGCATCTCTCCATGTGTACAGTGCGTCACCCTCTGATTCTTTGGCAAGGAACTTTGAAATGTCTTCTGCTGCCCATCCAGTGGCATTTAGCTGGCGATCCAGGAACTGTCTGCTGCCCTTATTGGTCAGTAGGGTCTGAAAGAAGATGGTTAAAATGTACCGTATGTATTAGCTGTATCTGAAAAATATCAGAACCAATTACGGTAGATCATCTACTTTGTCAGTGCACACATCAGTATTTTGTATTGAAGAGAAAATCATTTTTTATAATACAATTATTGAGCTAAGCAAAGGAAGAAGGCTTTCACACCCTATTTACTACAAACAAAAGTGATCAATGTAGAATTGTGAAATATATGGAAAAGTGCACTATATTCATACCACATACTGCTCTGATGCATAATACATAACACCCAAAGTGAAATACTTTAGTAGGAAAAGGGACAGGTTGTCCAAACTTCCCATTACCCCCATAAATAACCATTGTGTTACACTGACAGGATAGTTGATATATGCATGATCATTGGTGATCCCACCTCTGTGGCCACTACTGATTATGAACACATTTTTCCTATCATCCCCTTTGTGAATTAAGCATTAGTGAGCATGCATCATTCACAGAGGTGACTTTGTGACCTCCATTCTCTACATAAGTGGCGATTTCAGCATTCAGATACCCAGCAATTGTACTTATATCATCTATTCTGGGGATCTGTGATAAATATTGTTTAATTGGTCCTAATTACATACAAAAATATGAGTCCTTCTCATACATTTTATTATAATTACTAACCCATCATGCTATCATTTTGAAAAAATGTTCTGCTTAGGGTGGAGCAAAGTCAGGCGATGTGATTATTAGGCAGACATTGCCTGTGTTTGGAATGTGCTACATCACTTCAATATCATTTTGGTCACGTGCCGATCACTTGGTCAATGACTATACTAAGAAAGCTATTATAACTAAACACGTGCTGCGCATTACTGAATGCTGATCCGAGATAACAAGCAGATGTGATCATCCTCTGCTCTTAAAATAAAAATGTGAACCCATTGGGAAGGTGAAAAAGATAAAGGGTTTTTCTCCTGAACTCAACTCTGGTCATTATGCCCAATTAGGATATATGGTTGATGTTGAGATGAGTCCTCCTCTTGTTACTCCTCTTTGACACTTGGACAGAGCAGCTCCTGTTAGTCCTAATCCATCCCTGTGTTACATCCAATCTTCATTCATTTCAATGGCCTCCATGTAATAACACACTTCAAATAAATAGAGCCAAAAAACTAACCCTAACAAGATCCATCTCTTTACTGCTCTCCAGGAACTTCTCGATTTCTGGACGAACTTCTTCCCACATTCCTCCAAGATCTCTAAATACGCCCAACTCTTGGAACGTTTTATTGACCTGAAAATGACATAGGTAGAAAACAATGACGAGTTAAATGTTACACACGCACTCATGCACGCACAATAGTAGTATTTGCCTGGTTCTTACCTCCGACATTAATGCACGTGTGGCTGGTGTGCTTGGGGTAAAGAGGATTTTGCCGACAAGTAATGGTTTAAGTGCCCTCCAGATCATTCTGTACAGAGGACTGGACTCTAGGGTCATCATCAAGTCATTGCAGTAAGGAGCTAATTGCATAAGGCAGAGTATTAGTATAGTACAAAATGTAGTATAATATATTGACTTGAGCAGTGAAAGCCATAAGCTTTCTAGAAACTTGAGTAAAACCTTATTCTAACTTGTCCAAAGGAATATTTACAGTGTAAGCGCTTATCATTTCTAATGTATCTTCACTACAATATGTTTCATATTGAAATTAGACCATAAAAGTCAATGCGTTTCATAAGATGCGCGTTATATGGCATGCATGTTCATGATTTCTTTTGGTTTCCTGAATTCGCAAATGATATCAAGTCGGCAAAATAATATAGGAGCAATATATACATACTAGTAGAATTATCATAAGCGGCTGAAGAGTCTTCCTCTGTGCCATTCTCCCCTCCTTCGTTTCCTCCAAACAGCGCCTTGTAGTTGTTATCCTCATACCAGTTGAGGGACTTTATCTTTAGACCCCCTCCCTCAGGGTGGCCGCATACAATTCGGGATACTGCTTGATATAAGGAGGTTGGGGAAGCTGTAGAGTTCTCACTGGTCAGGAACATAACCTCCTGCCGCATGTCAGACCAACTCTTCATC
The DNA here is from genome assembly GCF_032444005.1 of Ranitomeya imitator. Classification (NCBI taxonomy): domain Eukaryota; kingdom Metazoa; phylum Chordata; class Amphibia; order Anura; family Dendrobatidae; genus Ranitomeya; species Ranitomeya imitator. The sequence goes on along the minus strand of NC_091282.1, from coordinate 491,333,067 downwards.
GTAATGACCTGCACATGACAAAAGCTCCCAGTTCAGCAATGTCACAGCCAGAACACCAGAACCCCATTTTCAGAACCAGTTAAGGCAACGCACTTCTATTTGGAATCTACTAAATTTAGGACATCTATATTGCAATTTTGCTCACTATTTTTGTTCACTTTATTCAAGTTATCCACTTTAAATATTTTCTGTGAACATTCATTCCTATTTAAGAGCTTTTAACAGCTAAGTGTATAGTGGCATGATCCCTTTAAATGCTTATATTTTGGACTAAAAATTATTTACATTTGGACTTCACTTAAAGTTCTGCACGATTTGCCTTACATAGCCTCTGTGTTTTCCTGCACAATGCTGGCTACAGAATGAGTTACCTAAGAAGGTAAAAGAGTTTGTACCTTTTATCTGTCCTTTTTTGCGGTCCTCTTAGCTGATTTATGACCACAAAGTTCAGCTCAACTTTGATGTATTCTGTGGTCATAAATCAGCTGAGACGCCCACAGCAAAAAAAAAAAAAAAAACAGATTAGAGAATTACAAACCCCTTGTCAGAACAAACTTACTGACACATTCTTAGAGAACTCATTCTGCAGTCATCAATGTGTAGGGAAGCGCAAAGGCTACAGAAGGCAAATGTTGGGAAATTATTAATAAAGCTCGAATGCAAAAATGATTTTTAGCTCCAAACACATGCATTGTAAGTAAAAAGAATGTCCCCAAAGGTGTCCACATCCTTTTATTCCAGTAACGTGTACAACCAGGGAAATGTGACATACAAACATCACATGAAATACCACCCAGTATACTGTAAAGTGGACTGGTCAGAAATGTGTGGCGCAATAAAAAAAGTAAATAATGGGAACAAAAACACAGTAAATGCTGACCTCCAAGTGCAATGCTAACAATGGACATAATACACATTACATCAGGGCGTGACAGAGCAGTGGAAAAAGGATGAAATCATGAAAATGTATGTAAAATGCGTGCCTAACGCTCTCAGACATTGCAGACATTAGCAATCTGAGTTCTTCCTGTAAGACAACAAAAAACAAGTTGTGTAGGGGTCGGGTCAGCTAACATTTAGAAGAAGAGGAGTATGACTCCAGAGGCAAACAGCACAGATTGTTCTGTACAATGGAAAGAGAAGTCTGAAGTTCCCTATGGAGCCTGAGAATGTGAGAGCCGCCCACACCGGGACTTCTGCCAACTTTACTGAAGTCTCATTTAGCCACATCAGCAGGATGGGAACCGCATGCTCTGTCCATCATTTTTAGACTTCTTGCCCCAGACCTGGGGGCCGCCCAAGAAAGGGAGCAGCTAAAGCCAAATCGCATAGGACAAGTTTCTGCTGGTCTGTGGTTTAGGGCTGTACATTACACAAGCATACAACTCACTGTTGGAAGTGAAGGAAAATAGTTTTAATAGTTATCTTTAAGTCAATTGTATGAAGCCTGGCATTTGTCTGCTGAGACAACCAGACTGGCATAGTGCTGCCCCCGAATATCTGTTAGGTGTAAGACTATCTGAGAAGGGGGCCCAATTCTCTCGTGTTCAATTCCTCATTCCATGGATTCTTACACTACGTCTTCTTTACACACTTCAGCTTGCATTTTTACGTCTATTCCTGAAGTCATTATTTGATTATGAGCTTTGTTCTCTTTTTATTGTTCGAGTGTGTTTGTTGTGTTATGTGATGTCATTAACATAAAGAATCTTGCATTCTCCCCTCCATCCAGAATAAAAAAAGGATGGGGTGTTAAAAGACTAAAGCGAATTATAAAGACCCTATAAGGGCTCATTCAGACATCCAATTTTTTAACATACGAGAAAAATGGTTCTAGTTTCATCACTGATTTTATTTAGAGTTTCATCAGATTTTCATCTGAGTTTGGTTTGAGTTTCCGGAAATTTTCTCCATTGAGAATAAAAAAAAAAGTTTCTCTGGCTTTTTCTAACTAACAGTCTGTGAAAAATGGACAGCACTTGGATCGCAACCTTGTGATATCCAATTTTATCCATGGACCCACAGACTTACACTGCCGATTTTGAACTTAATAATGATTTTGATCAATAATGAACGCCTCTCCCCGATTTTGCACAGACAACCATGACACACTTATGCATTTTTTTTAACAGGGGACAAAAAACAATTTAAACAACAGCGAAAACTGTTGTTTTTATAGCTTTGATCGTGAATGTAACTAGTCACTATGTGTAAAATCCCATTCAGTCGCTTACAGATTCACTGCCCTATACTTACCTCCTTGGCAAGTTGTCCCATGCTGTGCAGCAGGTTTTCTGTAACCTCTCTCAGTACAGGGAAAGAGTTTGATGACATTTCTTTCTGTAATTATCAAAGTTAAAAAAAAGAAGAAAACACTGGTTACTTAAAAAACAACCCATAATTTTCTGTACAAAAATAAATGCCTGAAAGCACAAATTGTTTCTATTTAAGATAAAAACTGTTTAGGAAGAAAAAGAAAAAATACATGTATTCTATCCATAATGCATTGCTGCAAGGGGTGCAAGATGCAGGTTATAATAAACAGCAGTGGATGCTCTCGTCTTCTTCTAAGGCAGGGTTTCCCAAACTCCAGTCCTCACGGCCCCCAACAGATCATGTTTTCAGAATTTCCTTAGTATTGCAGATGGGAGAGAACATATGATAATAATGCCATCACCTGTGCAATACTGAGGAAATCCTGAAAACATGATATGTTGGGGGCTGTGAGGACTGAAACTTGGGAAGCACTGTTCTAGGGAAACCAAGTTTCCATGCATGTACTTAGTAAAATACATGTTAGCAGTTTATCAATTTCCATCATAGCCTAGGGTCTAGGGGGTATTGTTAGTCATTGTGGGTAGTGACATGCCTTACATACATGTGCAAGGAGACTTCTAGGCCATGCAATGCTCTTCTGGAAAAATAAATATGAAAGCTGCCTCTTCAGAGAGGAAGAGGACTTGAACTTTAGTGCCACCTATTGGAAGTAGCAATCCTACAAGTCAATATCAACCCTTTAAAAAGCCTTGCCACATGACTTGGGATAAAACCCAAAAGAGAAACTATATTTGCAGAAACGTTTTTTAAGGGTATTGCCTCTCCTCAGTGCAAAGCAACATATCTTATTTGGCTGTGTTTTTGCCATCCTAAACAAAGGATTTCTTTGCCACAACTAGAGTCTAAAGATTTTATAAGATCTCACGCATACCTTTTAAGACAAAGTAAATATCTATACTGCTCATTTGACAAACAGCTATCACTCATAACTACCTCAACCATGAAGGCTTAGATTGGCCAAATGCATGTTCATTACTCCAGGGTCCAACAGATAACTGTCTCTTAAGGACCCTATACTATCTTGCCGACATTGACATGCTTGGCCAACAGTCTATTGCATATGGGGCCTCCCGGCTGTCCCCGATATATGATGTCTACAGAGAGAAGGCTGGTATGTCTGATTTCAAACTGCCAATCCTTTTGTTCTAAGAAGATAAGCTACCAACCAGAAGATTCTGGCAGTGACTCTCTTATAGAGAACAAAGGCGGCTCTTGTGTACGGAGGAGTTAGGAGAGATAGCTGCTGGTCAAATGATCAGTAACAAAGGATCACATCTTGAAATATGACTCAATCCCTGTTTCCTTCAATTGTAGATAACATGGTACATTTGGCAATGTTGGTACAGCCATCATGTATATAATGTCTGACCTTAGCCACAGTGTAGATCTAGATCTTATAGTAGCAATAGTCACAGTGGATCACAAGATGATTGTGAAGCTAGGCTCGTCTGTTACGGGAATTCATCTGTCTGGCCAGTTCTCATAAGAGGCATGCAATTATTCAATAGCCATTACATCAGTTCTTGTTACTGAAGAAAGAACAATGGCATTCATTTAGATTATTGAGTGTAACAGAGCTCAGTGACTTAGAGACTTGGAACACCACACATTAAACCTTGGGTAATGTGTCAAAGAATGTTTCAGATCACAGTTCACACATAAGCCAAAGCACACTGTGTGACTGGATGAAGGACGCAACCAACAAATGGTTGGCTCTGTGGGTGCTGGAAGGGTTACGTTGAAATGAATAGGGAGTGGTGTACTCCTTTCGCTTGTCTGGTGCTCCCAACGTTCTAACATCATTACCGGGACTATATATCAGGGAAGGCAACCATGCAGGAAGAAGTAAATCTATCAACGAGGACGAGCCATTCAGCCGTGATAATAACTGCGCAGCATACTGACATCCATAGTTTTCTGTGCATGGTTTTTAAAGTGCTCTTATTATTGAAGGATTATATTATTAATGGTATATTTATATGCCATTTATATACATCCATGATCCTGTCAGATAACTGCTCCTTCACCCTAATCCCACTGCCACCCTCTGTTACCCTCCCTTCCTTTGAGGTGCACTCTGTGCGCATCTACTCCCCCACCAACCTCCAACTGGCTAACTGGCTGTCATTTACCGCCCCCCAGGGCGAGGCACCACCTTCTTCGACCACTTAACCACCTGGCTACTTCATTTCCTCTCTGCTGAAATCCCCACTATCATCTTGGGCGACTTCAACATCCCCATTGACAGTTCCCTCTCAGCTGCCACTAAGCATCTATCTCTCACTTCCTCCTTCGGCCTCACTCAATGGTCTTCTGCAGCCACTCACAAAGATGGCCACACACTGGACCTCATCTTCACCCACCTCTCCTCCCTATCAAACGTCTCTAACTCACCTCTTCCTCTTTCTGACCCCAACCTACTTGTATTCTCTTCTCTCTCCTCTCCAGGTCCACAATCCCCACTCCACAAACTCGCACACCCTCGCAGAAATCTTAAAAACCTCGATCTACACTCACTGTCTGAATCCCTTCTCCCTCTTACAGACATAAGTTCCTTACACGATGCGGATGTCGCTGCCACTCTATATAACACCACAATAGCTGCAGCCCTGGAATCCGTTGCCCCTTTCACACATACCAAAGCTCACAAAATCAATAGAAAGGCTGGCACACCAGCCTGACCAAAGAACTGAGACGGGCTTCCAGGGTTGCTGAGCGGAGATGGAAAAGATCCCACTCCAAAGAGGACTTCATCGCATTCATACAGTCCCCCACTACTTTCAAGGCCACACTTGCCACAGCTAAACAAACCTATTTCTCATCTCTCATATCCTCCCTGTCTCACAACCCTAAACAGCTATTCAATTCTCTCCTCCATCCCCCAGCACCTCCTCCCTCTCCACTCATCTCAGCTGAAGACTTTGCCTCATTTTTCAAACAGAAAATTGATAACATCAGAGACAGTTTTGGTCGACAACCCCAGAGCCCTTCCTCCTAACTACCCAGCCCTCCACCTCCAAAACCAACTTCTCCACCATTACAGAAGATCAACTCTCCACTCTACTCTCAAGATCACATCTCACCACCTGCGCACTTGACCCAATCCCATCCCACTTCATCCCAAACCTCACCACAGTCTTCATCCCAACCCTAACCCATCTCTTCAACCTATCACTAACAACTGGTGTTTTTCCCTCAATCTTTAAACATGCCTCGGTCACACCTATCCTCAAAAATTCCTCCTTTGACCCTTCCTCTGCATCTAGCTATCGCCCCATATCACTTCTCCCATATGCCTCAAAACTACTGGAACAACGCGTCCATCTTGAACTGTCCGCCCACCTCTCTTCTTGCTCCCTTTTCGACCGCTTACAATCTGGCTTCCGGCCAAACCACTCCACTGAAACTGCCCTAACTAAGGTCAACAATGACCTATCAACTGCCAAGGCCAAGCGACACTACTCTGCCCTCCCTCTCCTGAACCTGTACTCTGCCTTTGACACAGTGGACCATTCTTTATTACTACAGACCCTCTCATCTCTTGGCATCACAGACTTGGCCCTGTCTTGGATCGCGTCATACCTAACAGACTGGACATTCAGCGTCTCCCACTCGCACACCACCCCCTCACCACGCCCCCTATCTGTCAGAGTCCCGCAAGGTTCAGTCCTAGGGCCCTGCTCTTCTCCATCTACACCTTTGGCCTGAGATAGCTTATAGAATCTCACGGCTTTCAGTATCACCTCTATGCTGATGACACACAGGTCTACATTTCTGGACCAGATATCACTACCCTACTAACCAGAATCCCACAATGTCTGTCCACTATTTCATCCTTCTTCTCCGCTAGATTTCTAAAACTTAATATGGATAAAACAGAACTCATCATCTTTCCCCATCTCACTCAATCCCCCCAACGGACCTATCCATTAAAGTTAAAGACTGCCCACTCTCCCGAGTCCCAGAAGCTCGCTGCCTCAGGGTTATCCTTGACACTGATCTCTCTTTCAAACCACATATACAAGCCCTTTCCACTTCCTGCCGACTTCAACTCAAAAATATTTCATGGATCCATACATTCCTCAACCACGAATCTGCAAAAACCCTAGTCCATGCCTTCATCATCTCCTGCCTTGACTATTGCAACCTCCTGCTCTGTGGCCTCCCCTCTATCACTCTCGCACCCCTCCAATCTAGTCTAAACTCTGCTGCCCGACTAATCCACCTGTCCCCCCACTATTCCTCAGCCTCTCCCCTGTGTCAATCCCTGCACTCGCTCCCCATTACTCAAAGACTCCAGTTCAAAACCCTAACCATGACATACAAAGCCATCCACAGCCTGTCTCCACCATACATCTGTGACCTCGTCTCCCGGTACTTATCTGCACGCAACCTCCGATCCTCACAAGGTCTCCTTCTCTACTCCCCTTTTATCTCCTCTTCCCACAATCGCATACAAGATTTCTCCAGCGCTTCCCCCCTACTCTGGAACTCTCTACCACAACATATTAGACTCCCGCCTACCATCATAACCTTCAAAAAGAACCTGAAGACCCACCTCTTCCGACAAGCCTACAAGCTGCAGTAACCACCGCTCGACCAAGCCACTGCACGACCAGCTCTACCCTCGCCTATTGTATCCTCACAAAACCCTTGTAGACTGTGAGCCCTCGCGGGCAGGATCCTCTCTCCTCCTGTACCATTATGACTTGTATAGTACTGTACTTGTTTTTATGATGTATACCCCTCCTCATATGTAAAGCTCCATGGAAAAAATGGCGCTATAATAATAAATAATAATAATAAAATAATAATATGCAAAAGTTCAATTATAGTTTTAGTTTCCTGCCTAATATTATGTTATAATTAATGTTTATATACCCCTATTAAAAACACTAAGAACCCAGCATCTGTTGATGCCCACATGGACAGGACATGCGCTGCATAGTGCTGTGGACACAAGAGGAGCTTGGATTTCTTAGTTCACACGTTGGGTTAGCGGAGTCCTCTTCTGTCTAGGACACTTGTTACACATAGCAGTGTGTTAAGCAGACATCTTCTAGTAGATAACCACAAGACCCAACTTTGTTTCAGACAGTCTATACTTCTGAATTGAACGTGTCACTCATCTCCCAATTACCACTGGTAAATGTGTTCTTTATCTGACACAATCATTCACCACCAGTCTTTCCTTCTCTTACTTATCTTGCAGAAGACAGAAAGAAAGACAAGAGGGCATTTATCTTGGCTACAGCCAGATGTCAATGGTCATAAGGGTGCAATGCTTTTGTACTAGCTGTCTGTTGCTCGGAGCATATACATTTTTATCATTCATTTGTAAATTACCAATTAATTTACTTTGTGTCATGCTCTAGTCCGGCATAACAGAAATGTACTGTTGCATGTAAGCTGCTATGCATATGTTAGATATATCGCTATGACTAAAACAAGGTATTACAAGTACTCGCGGAAAAAGTATTGTACAAGCATGACAATTATGAAATAGTTTAGACCCTTGTGAAGAATTTCTACCATGGCATTTCCCAGAAACGTTTGTAATATTTCCTAAACACATCAGTATATCTTATTGGGACAATTTCCAGAGCAGGCATGTGGAAACAACGCTGTCTTTTTAGCTTCCAGCCATTCAAACAGAATGAATACTATCTAGATAGTAGGTCAATGTGCTGCTGCTTGCCAATAGACAGACGCCACGTCACTAGAGAGAGTACAAAGGAGGGCAACAAAATTAATAAAGGGGATGGGAGAACTACAATACCCAGATAGATTAGCGAAATTAGGATTATTTAGTCTAGAAAAAAGACGACTGAGGGGCGATCTAATAACCATGTATAAGTATATAAGGGGACAATACAAATATCTCGCTGAGGATCTGTTTATACCAAGGAAGGTGACGGGCACAAGGGGGCATTCTTTGCGTCTGGAGGAGAGAAGGTTTTTCCACCAACATAGAAGAGGATTCTTTACTGTTAGGGCAGTGAGAATCTGGAATTGCTTGCCTGAGGAGGTGGTGATGGCGAACTCAGTCGAGGGGTTCAAGAGAGGCCTGGATGTCTTCCTGGAGCAGAACAATATTGTATCATACAATTATTAGGTTCTGTAGAAGGACGTAGATCTGGGGATTTATTATGATGGAATATAGGCTGAACTGGATGGACAAATGTCTTTTTTCGGCCTTACTAACTATGTTACTATGTTACTATGAAGCCCGGCTACGGCATGCAGCTGTCACTGGGAAGAACACAGTAACGAGCTCCACATTGGATACTGGATTTGTATGAACGGACAAAATATATGTATAGATGACCTCCCATCAGTCATGGCTGTGCCAAGTGACACAGATTATTGTGCCCTTAGTGCCTGGCACCCTGATAGATGGACAAGAAGGGCAGTAGTAACACTGTGAGCTATGCCATTACAGGATGAGCTGCTGGGACCATTCCATGCACCTGGTGCTTGCGTATCTGGGCCTGTCGCTCCAGCTTATCTTACACTTATACCACATGCCCAGTGAAGGACATGAGCTTTGCATTTTTCTTATCGGGCTTCTAAACATTGCTACACCATATGACCTTAGGAGCAAGTTCACTACTTTTCAGTGTCTCCTCTCTGATAGTACAAAAAATGACGAATGGCTCTGCATGGTATTAGTATGATTTTGTGTGTGTCCCTTAGTTGTGAAACAATTAAGCAATACATGTTTTGTACAGCGTTGCAAAACATGTCGAGATTAGGTTGGTAATAAAGTGAATACTATTATGTATATGAAAGCTGATCGCATACTAAGGCTCTTGATTAATCAAAACAATTTTGCTAGAGTTCTGATATACCGTAAGTTGTTTTGAAAAGTCACAAAATTTGGGTGCAACTTGGAGTTGCAAAAAAATATTGTAACTATTGGCATTTTCTTACCAGTTTCTCCCATGGATGCCAAAATGGGAAGAGCTGGGTGAAGCTTGGATGTGACAGGGCACAGTGGGGTCGCGATGCCATGGCTCATCTAATTCATGACAAGCTGTTGCTTTTCTTAGTCAGGAACTGGTGTGAGGGTATCTTGCGTTTTGCACAAAGGCAACTCGTCAGACGCTCCTGATTCATGAAGGTTCATGCACCTCTTCATGAATCAGGAGCATCTAACTCCCATCACGTCCTCTCTTCAAGACCAGCAAGAAAATGACCTGTCTTGATGAATTGATGCCTGAATGTTCAGTTGTTGACTACATTAATGCAATATCCTATATGTAATGCAATATCCTTTATGTAAACACACTTGGCCACTTAATTGCTGGAGGTTTTGGAGGGATATATAACTGGGGAGTTACCTAAAGTAAAGAGACATTATAATAAGAGTTAGCAAAAAGCTTTCCTATCTACCATTATTTACTTTCCATTGTGCGATAGTCTTTATTATATGACTACACAGCATTGTCCTAGTTGCACATCTCTAAATTTTAGTTTGCTTACAGTAATAGGCTTGAGAAGGTCTATGTTGGAACGAAATTGGTGCTCCAAAAGGTTGAGCTTGTCCTCCGGTAGAGCACATATCACTGACTGGCTGAATTTAGCAACTTCTTCATTATGAATGGTCACATACTCTTCCAATCTAGAGGTATTGCACAGATCTTTCATGCGTATTTGAAATCCAGAAATCAGGACCTGGGTGGAAAAAATATAAGCATTACAAATTATCATTATTCCACATGTTTTACACTCTCAAAAGTCAATATCTATCATAATTTTACTACTCTTCCAAATCTCTGAAAGGCTTGGAGCTGGACTACAATCAGCCACTCACCACCTATAATGACAGCATGATACATTGTAGTCTGGTTCTGAGATTTAATTGTCAAAGGTTTGATATGTAAAATAGAGCAAAATGGATTAAATATGAACTATCACATTTCCGTTGTAGCGCTACTGCCGGCATGGTGCCTCCTTTTACCTCCATGAAGGGACGATGGCTCATTCACTGCCCCGTCCCTCAGAGCAGGCCTGGCATGCTCCTGATCCCGTCATTGCCTGTGTGTGTACCCCAGTTCCACACCTAGTGCGCACGCTCCCCCGTTCTTAAAGGAGCAGTGCACGCATATTGTTCTGTCTCCGCCATCTAATATTGTTACCCTTATTATCTGTTTGCGTAATTGCAGGTTTCTCAGTATGGATGTTCATATCTTTATTTGTTTTTAGTGCTTTGGCTCCCTCTAGCGGTCAGAGTTATGTTGGTCGTTCAATCTTCTGTGTTTGTATTATCCATGTCTGATTCTCCTCCTCTTTTGCAATGCATTATGGTAGCTCAGCCTCCATTTCCCTCCATTTTTTCCTTTCACTTTCTTCAGTTTGCCTTCAAGGAAAGACGCTTCACTTCATCCCCCTTGCGATTGCATTGCCGGTATGTCTTTATGCTTTCTGTAGATATTTCTGCTCCATATTAGCCTAGCCTAGCCAGTTGTACTCCTAGTTTAGTCACTAGCTTTCTAAATGTTATGCATAATGTATATCATGTGTATTATGTATCTGTTCTATACCATGCACTGATTCTATGTATATCATTGTTCACAGTTTCACCGCATCAATATACCACTACGTTTAATAAAGCACAGACTCAACCACAGTCTCCTTATTGGACCCCGGTATAGCGGTTTAGCTGACTGTATAGCTACGTATGAGCCTGCCTCAGCTAGTGAGGACAGAACAGTGAAACGGCAGCCATCCAACTAGTAGGATTCAAGTCACCGGCTACACAGAGACTGAATACAGCTGCAGCAATCTCTGCACAGCCAAGCACTTTCCCAAGACACCATGTCTCACAAATCACATAGGACAAGATCTGTTACTTCCGTCTCCTCAAAGACAAAATCTATCAGCAGCGCGGTCGCCATTGCCCGCGCAAATGCTGAAGCCGCCAAAATACGAGCGAGCTTTGCTGACCAAGAGATGCAACTTAAATTAGAAAAGGCACGCCTAGATGACGAAGAGAGAAGGTTGCGCTTAGAGAGAGACGAGCAAGAGAGAAGGTCGCGCTTAGAGAGAGACGAGCAAGAGAGAAGGTCACGCTTAGAGAGAGACGAGCAAGAGAGAAGAATGCAGTTAGAGAGAGCCGACCAAGAGAGAAGAATGCAGTTAGAGAGAGCCGACCAAGAGAGAAGAACGCAGTTAGAGAAGGCACGCGTGGATGCCGCCTTAGAAAGCCTAGCAGCAAAAAGGGAAGCTGCCGCAGCCCTCGCCGAAGCAGAATCGCTAGAAGCCGCGCAAAATCCCAAGCTGCATAGCCAAAGCAGTACGTCGAGTCTGGAGTTTCCACTGCAAGACTCACCACAACACACATCTCAGTATGTTAATGACCTTCCTGATCCAAACTATAACCCTGAACCAGTACCAAAACCAGAATACGACACCTCCAGCGAAGTGAGCGAGAGTCGTCACGAGGCTCAGCTCCAGGACAGAAACAAACTCGAAAATGTGAGGCAAAACAACTCTGCTAATGACTACCTTGCCCCTCACCAGGTAACCAACGTGGATCACCCTGCTGACACACCGTATATCAGGCCGAAGCAATACGACACCGGCTGGCGCCACCCTGAGGACACTAACAGGTACGAACGCACCTCACATCATTATCAGGGCGACCCATCACCAGTATACTCTGCTGACAACCGGTTCACGACAGAATCTGCCAAGTTCTTCACACGACGTGAACTGGTTGCCAAGGGACTCATGAAATTCACTGACCGAGCTGAAGGTTACAGAGCTTGGAAAGCTTCCTTCCAAAATGTCATTAGAGACTTGGGGCTACAACACAGGGAAGAGATAGACCTGTTAGTCAAATACCTGGGAGAAGAGTCAGTCAAACACGCAGTAAGGATCAGAGACATTAATATAAACCGCCCTGAGACTGGCCTCAAAGAGATCTGGAAAAGGCTGGATGAGTGTTACGGCTCAGCAGAAGTAATAGAAAGAGCCTTGTTCAAAAGAATCGATGACTTTCCTAAAATATCTAACAAAGGTCTCCAGAAACTTAGAGAGCTAAGCGACCTGCTGAAGGAAGTCCAAGTTGCCAAATACGAGGACGACCTACAGGGACTTGCATTTCTCGACACAGCCAGAGGTGTTAACCCTATAGTCCAGAAGTTGCCCTACAATCTACAGGAGAGGTGGCTCACACATGGTTCCACGTACAAATACAAACACAGCGTTCCATTCCCTCCCTTCTCCGTTTTTGTAGACTTCTTACACCAACAAGCGAGAATTAGAAACGATCCCAGCTTTGACTTTGCAATACCATATGCCACACCATCACCACCTGCAAATCCACGCAGAACATCTGTGGCAGTACACAAGACTTATGTTTCTTCTTCAGATTCTAATTACAGGTCTGCTGGCTGCTCCCAATCAGAGACAAAGGTGCAGGACCCTGACAAGCAGTGCCCACTTCATCAGAAGCCTCATCCTCTCCTGAAATGCAGAGCCTTCAGAGGAAAATCTATGTCAGATCGCAGAAGCTTCCTGAAAGAAAATGGTATCTGCTACAAGTGCTGCTCGTCCACAGCTCATCACGCCAAGGACTGCAAGGTCAGTGTAAAATGCACAGAATGTGGCACCACAGATCATAACACCGCTCTACACCCTGGCCCAGCTCCATGGAGTACACAAAACACGCCAGCTTACAGTGAGCATGGCGGGGAGGAAAGGAGCACTGATACAGCTACGCCAGAGATCACTTCACAATGTACCGAGGTCTGCAAAGGGACAATAGACAGTAGGTCCTGTTCAAAAATATGCCTCGTCAGAGTATACCCGAAGGGCCATAGAGACCAAGCTGTAAGACTGTATGCTATCTTGGATGATCAAAGTAATCGATCCTTGGCTAGATCAACGTTCTTTGACCTATTCAACATCAAAGGGCCAAGCACTCCCTACTCCTTAAAGACGTGTGCAGGTACTGTGACAACAGCAGGCAGGAAAGCTACTGACTACCAGATCGAGTCTTTAGATGGACAATTCTGCCTACCGCTACCTACGATCATCGAATGTAACCAGATCCCAGACAACAGATCTGAAATCCCTATGCCAGATGTAGCAATCCATCACGCTCACTTAAAACAAATAGCACACCTTATACCGGAACTCGACCATCAGGCCCAGATAATTCTGCTGTTGGGGAGAGATATCCTGCAGGTTCATACAGTGAGACGTCATATCAATGGACTCCACAATGCTCCCTATGCCCAAAGGCTAGACCTAGGATGGGTCATAATTGGTAACGTATGCTTGGGACGCATGCACGCCCCATCTTCTGTGACAAGCATGCTGACAAATACATTGGAGAAAGGACGTCCATCTCTGTTTCAACCTTGTAACAATGAGTTCCATGTCAGGGAACTGCCACACAGCATCCAACTGCCCAACCATCTAATAGACTTTACTCACGACAGCAGTATAGTGTCGGGAAGCTATGAGGATCAGTTAGGGTGCACAGTCTTCCAGAGAACTAAGCAGGACAACCAAGTGGCAATGTCGGTAGAGGACAAGTTGTTCTTAGACGTAATGGACAAGGGACTCGTTAAAGATGAGACCAACAGCTGGGTCGCACCTCTTCCCTTCAAAACCCACAGACCACGTCTACCGAACAACAGAAATCAGGCATTACAACGTTTTTCCTCTCTCAAACGTAATCTGCAAAAGAAACCAGAGATGAAAGATCACTTTTTCTCCTTCATGTCAAAGATTTTTGAAAACCGTCACGCAGAACTAGCTCCCACTCTCAAAGACTCTGAAGAATGCTGGTTCCTACCCATGTTCGGAGTTTACCACCCTAAAAAACCAGGCCAGATCAGAGTCGTGTTTGATTCCAGTGCTAAGTTTAATGATGTCTCCCTGAATGACGTTCTACTGACAGGACCAGACCTCAATAACAAACTACTGGGTGTACTTATGCGCTTCCGTAAGGATTCCATTGCCTTCATCGCTGACATCCAGCAAATGTTCCATTGTTTCCTTGTGAGAGAGAGAGACAGGAACTTCCTAAGATTCTTCTGGTACAGAGACAATGATCCTACTAAAGAAGTCACAGAGTATCGCATGAGAGTGCACATCTTTGGCAACAGTCCTTCACCTGCAGTCGCCATTTACGGACTCAAAAGGTCGGCTCAGGAAAGAGAACCAGAATACGGAGCAGATGTCAGACAATTCATAGAAAAGGACTTTTATGTCGACGACTGTCTAAAAGCCATGCCTTCAAATGAGACTGCCATCAGTCTTCTCAGGAGAGCCCAGGACATGCTTGCCTGCTCGAACCTTAGGCTTCATAAAATAGCCTCAAACAGCCAAGAATTCATGGAAGCGTTCCCTTCTCAGGACCTATGTAATGGTCTCAGAGACCTGGACCTGGGGTCAGACCCCGCACCAATGCAACGCAGCCTCGGGCTTCTCTGGAATCTACAATCAGACACTTTCACCTTTCAGGTCAGCCAGGAAGAAAGGCCTTTCACACATAGAGGCTTCCTGTCTACCATCAACAGTCTGTACGATCCCTTGGGTTTCGCAGCTCCTGTTACTATACAAGGCAAGGCCCTACTAAGAGACTTAACTAGGGAAACATCTGACTGGGATGAACCTCTGCCACCTGACAAGAGGATCCAGTGGGAAGAGTGGAAGAACTCGTTAGCGGCACTCTCCAACCTGCATGTGCCAAGACCATACACCCCTGTGCCATCTACTGAGATACAGAGCCAAAGACTGTACGTATTTGCAGATGCTTCTGTCAAAGCAATTGCCGCTGTTGCCTACCTCAAAACTGTAGACTCTAAATGTCAGTGCCACATTGGTTTCGTCATGGGAAAGGCCAAACTCGCACCACAACCAGAGCACACTATACCCAGGTTAGAGCTTTGTGCCGCAGTCTTAGCCGTTGAGTTAGCGGAGTTCATCGCATCCGAAATGGATATCGACCTGACACAGGCCAAGTTCTACTCAGACAGCAAAGTAGTCCTGGGATATATCCACAACGAAACCAGGCGATTCTACGTTTATGTCAATAACAGAGTGCTACGAATCAGGAGATCAGTTCATCCAAAGCAGTGGCATTACATACCCACAGACCAGAATCCCGCAGATCATGCAACTAGAGCAGTTGACGCAAGTCGACTAGGAAGCACAACGTGGCTCTCGGGACCAAAACTATTGTACATTGAGGAATGTTTTCCAGACACCTCTGAACTAGTAGGAGAGGACTCAGATGCTGAAATCTGCCCTCAGGTGCCTACCCTTCATACAGTGACCTCTGTTATCCAGCTTGGATCTTGCAGGTTCGACAGATTCTCAAGTTGGAAGTCACTTACTCGAGCCATTACCTGCCTGACTCATATAGCTCGCTCATTCAGGACCACCAGAACTTGTGGCACAGAAAAATGTAAAGGTTGGCATCTTTGTAAAAATACCTACGTTGCCTCCGACTTAGAGTTCTCTAGAAATCACATCATCCTCACTGTTCAAAGAGAAACCTACTTTGCAGAAATCCAATGTCTTATTAACAAAGCTCCAATACCAGCGAGCAGCGTATTGAGAAAACTCGACCCATTCATCGACAACAGCGGCCTACTGAGAGTAGGAGGCCGACTCAAAGAAGCTGAGATGGAGCTTGTGGAGAAATTCCCTCTTATACTTCCCGGAAAATGTCATGTTGCCTACCTAATCGTACAACATTACCACAATCTGGTCAAGCACCAAGGAAGACTATTTACAGAAGGAGCCATCAGATCTGCTGGCGTGTGGATCATCGGTGCAAAAAGACTCATCAGTAGTGTCATCTACAAATGTGTTACCTGCCGTAAGCTTCGTGGTTCAACTCAAACCCAAAAGATGGCTGACCTACCAGCAGATAGACTCAGCCCAGACCCTCCTTTTACTAGCGTTGGTCTCAATGTGTTTGGGCCTTGGTCAGGTGTTACACGTCGTACGAGAGGCGGCCAAGCCAATAGTAAACGTTGGGCAGTCATGTTCACTTGCATGTCAATCAGAGCCGTCCACATAGAGGTCATCGAGTCCCTTGACACATCAAGCTTCATCAATGCCTTAAGACGTTTTATGGCCATCCGTGGTCCTATCAAGCACATACGTTCAGACAGGGGTACTAACTTCGTTGGTGCAGCAAAGGAATTAGGAATACCTTCAAATCTAAACTATAAGACTCTCGAGAGGTTCCTCAGTGACCAAGGCTGCACATGGTCATTCAACCCACCTCACTCTTCACATATGGGAGGATCTTGGGAACGAATGATTGGTCTAGTACGGAGAATTCTTGACTCCACTCTTCTTCAAGAAGGAGCAGCGAGGCTCACCCACGAAAGTCTCATCACCTTCATGGCTGAAGCTGCAGCTATAATTAACGCAAGACCCCTGGATCCAGTTCCTAACGACCCTGAGGAGCCTTTGTTATTGACTCCAGCTACTTTACTTACCCAGAAAACAGGACTGTCCAGTGCCCCTCCAGGAGGATTCGACGCTAAGGACCTCTACAAGCGCCAATGGAGACAGGTACAAAGTCTTGCAAATACTTTCTGGGACAGGTGGCGCAAACAATATTTGTCTACCCTGCAGCCACGGACGAAGTGGCAATCTACTAAACCTAATCTGAACATAGGTGACCTGGTTCTTGTGAAAGACTGTCAAATTCATCGGAACCAGTGGCCACTTGGCCTAGTTACCGCAACATTCCCGAGTAAGGACGGCAACGTCCTCAAAGTTGAGCTAAGGATGACCAAAGGGAATGAACCTAAGACATTTTCCAGACCGGTATCTGAACTGGTCCTATTGTTGCCTTCGGAAGAAAGGAGTAGTGACATCCGTTGATGCCAGACGGGGAGTGTTCTGTCTCCGCCATCTAATATTGTTACCCTTATTATTTGTTTGCGTAATTGCAGGTTTCTCAGTATGGATGTTCATATCTTTATTTGTTTTTAGTGCTTTGGCTCCCTCTAGCGGTCAGAGTTATGTTGGTCGTTCAATCTTCTGTGTTTGTATTATCCATGTCTGATTCTCCTCCTCTTTTGCAATGCATTATGGTAGCTCAGCCTCCATTTCCCTCCATTTTTTCCTTTCACTTTCTTCAGTTTGCCTTCAAGGAAAGACGCTTCACTTCATCCCCCTTGCGATTGCCTTGCCGGTATGTCTTTATGCTTTCTGTAGATATTTCTGCTCCATATTAGCCTAGCCTAGCCAGTTGTACTCCTAGTTTAGTCACTAGCTTTCTAAATGTTATGCATAATGTATATCATGTGTATTATGTATCTGTTCTATACCATGCACTGATTCTATGTATATCATTGTTCACAGTTTCACCGCATCAATATACCACTACGTTTAATAAAGCACAGACTCAACCACAGTCTCCTTATTGGACCCCGGTATAGCGGTTTAGCTGACTGTATAGCTACGTATGAGCCTGCCTCAGCTAGTGAGGACAGAACACATATACTTAATTATAGCGGAGAGGCATTTTGCATTATATAGTGCACCTGCAAGATGGCTCCCATCCAATTGCTGGGAGGTATCTTGTATAAAGGACTCCCTCTCCCCTAGGGAGTTGCCAAGCAACAAGTTGAATCATTAGTCAGTAAGGAGTACTATTAGTGAGTTGTGAGGTCCCCTGATCCCAGTGCGGCCAGTGTCCTCACCAGGAATCCCTAGTCCCGATGTGGCCAGTCCTGTATCCGAATTTCCCTGGCCCCGGAGTGGCCAGTCCTGTATCCGTAGTCCCCTGGTCCTGGAGCAGTCAGTTCCTGAACCTTGTCCCCTGATCCTAGAGCAGACAGAGCCAGAATTTCATCCCCTAGTCCTTGAGCGGCCCGTGCCTGAACCTCGTCCCTGGTCCCGGAGCGACCAAGCCTGAACCTCGTCCCCTGGCTCGTGTGCGGCCAATCCTGAACGTTGTCCCCTGGTCCTGATGTGGTCAGTCCTGCTCCTGAAGTCCCCTGCTTCCAGTGTACCCAGTGCATGAACGTTACCCCCAGTCCACGAGCAGCCAAACCGTGATCCAGTATCCTAGAATGGCGTGTCTTAACTTAAAGGGCCACTGTCACCCCCTCCAGCCGTTATAAACTAAAAGAGCCACCTTGTGCAGCAGTAATGCTGCATTCTAACAAGGTGGCTCTTTTAGTTTTGTGTTCATGTATTACTAAAATAAAGCGCTTTGAAACTTTTCAAAAATACCTATCTATAATGGCTGGAGGGGGTGACAGTGGCCCTTTAAGTTCTAAATTGGTGTCAGCGTAGCTGATCCATGGGGCCAGTAGCTTCAGTACCGGGTTCTTCCCAGGAGTGGTACCTGGCGGCTACCTGCAGCCCAGTCTGTCTCCACCATCAGGAGCTCCAGTGAACACCAGGTAGCCGCTTAGCTACGCCTCTTCCTGAGCAGGCCCGGCCCTGTGGCACAGTGGTTCCATAAATCCATATGCACCACCGTTGGGGGTAACATCTGTATTGTTGTGAAGTGGTTAAAGCTGTTGAGAGACAAGCTGTAAGCCTAGTGGCTGCTTACCGAGACCTTGGCTAAGTTATTTTGTCTCACTTTGACATGATCTCTATGAATCCTAGGCTCCAAAGTCTACACTATCCATAAAATATGTACTAAATAAAAAACTAGCAAGAGTATTTTTACCTGCTCCACTTTGAGGTCAGCATTCAGTATTTCTTCCACCACAATGGAAGGCATGCTTATGTTTTGCTGTAGGAACGATGTGAATTTCTCATTATCCATTAAGCAATCTCTAAGCTTCATGCCTATTAAGAGATAAGAAAATAATTTATGCTATAAAACTATTGAGATATAATTTTTGATAACACAAAGTAGAGATTTTCTTATAATGTCACTGTCACAGTTTCAGCTTGGCCTTCTATTAGCGCAAGTTAGAGGGGTAATCCAATCTCCAAAAGATGCCATAAATGTCACAAGGGGTGCTACTTCTAGTAAACTTCCATAATCCCCATTTGCTGATCCAGAGTGTTTGTCAGTGGTCACATTCAATCAATGGAAAGGTTGCTTTCTTTATGAGTGACAAAAAGAGCAGAGCAGCCATACTCAATAATTCTACAAATGTAACATCTAATATCCTAGATATTTCTGACCAATAAAAGGTACTATTATTTGCAAAAAGTATAATAAAACTTGCAAATGATTGATTTGTTGCATACTTAAATAATTTTCTATGAACAATACTTCTAAATTATAATCAAACTGATAGTGGCAAGGTTTTAAAATATGCACTATGAAATCTTATATCAAGTTGCGTAGTACTGGACTATAGTGAAAAAGAAAATGCACAGTAGATGAATGTTTAAAAATCAGGTGAGGGAATACTATCTATTCACAGGGAAAAAAAGATACCACACAGACCAAGGTACACAGGCAATCTTGCCAACCACATCATTTTCTAAGCTTCCTTTTCAGTTTGCAATATGTAATTTACTGAGATTCTGAGCACTTGAGAATATAGGAGAAACAAACTGGGATGACAGAGAGCAGGGGCATAGCAAGCAGGAGCAAAGTAAGCAGGGCAAAGTAAGTAGGGGCATAGTAAGCAGGGGCAAAGTATCCAGAAGCATAGTAAGCAGGGGCAAATTAAGCAGGGGCACAGTAAGCAGGGGCACAGTAAGCATGGGCATAGTAAGCAGGGGCATAGGAAGCAGGGGCAAAGTAAGCAGGGGCAAAATAAGCAGGGGCAAAGTAAGCAGGGGCACAGTAAGCATGGGCATAGGAAGCAGGGGCAAAGTAAGCAGGGGCAAAATAAGCAGGGGCAAAGTAAGCAGGGACAAAGTGAGCAGGGGCAAAGTAAGCAGGGTCATAGTAAGCAAGGGCGTAGTAAGCAGGGGCATAGTAAGCAGGAGCACAGTAAGAAGGGACTTATTAAGCAGGGGCACAATGCACAACCTGTAAATGGCACAAACAATGACAGTACAGGCTTTTAATAAAGTCTAATGAATTATCAAAAAGCTGAAATCTTTGGGGTCTAAAAGTCTACATTGCCAAGAAGCAAGATGAAAAACGATATTTAGCTTAAATGGGTTGTCCACTAACCTAATTAATGGATCCATGAAGTGAAAAAAATGGTTCTCCCCTCCCAAACCAGTGCCATGCCTCAAAGTTACTACCAAATCCTTAGCGAGTCTGCTGGGTTCAACAGATTGCAGTGGCTGTCTGTGTGGTACTGATGCGGTACACAGGTGGCACACGGTTGCACTCTTAGTACACACATGGACACGGAAATCTATTAGAAGCGCCTTTTCTGGCGCTTTGCCTGGCTCTTCCCACTTGCCCTGTAGCGGTGGCAAGTGGTGTAATATTTGTGGGGTTGATGGTAACACCAAGCCCATGGCTTAGTAATGGAGAGGTGTCTATAAGACACCTCTCCATTACTAATCCTATAGTTGTAATGTTGCTAAATAAAGACACAGCCAGAATAAAATCCTTTATTTCAAAAAATTACAGACTCCTTTAATATTCTACATTACACCATACTTACTGCCACAGCTAATTCTCTGTTGCCCTTGATCTCCTGTAATAAAAGTAAAATAATAAACCAACAATATACCTACCATACCTGTCCGTCGATGTGTCCCATGCTGTAATCCATGTCTGGGGGCTAAATAGTTTTCAACCTTTACGGCGCCAAGATGTGACTGTCCTGGCTGAAAACCACTGATGAATGAGCTTCTGAGAGCGCAGCATTATTCACTAGCGGTGACATCATCGAGGCCATGCTGAACTGCGGTGACCTCAGGACCATGGGAAAAAGCCAGGGTGAACTCACTTTTGTTGCCCGAAGTTTAGACATTAATGGCTTTGTATTGAGTTATTTAATGGGCACATTAAATAACATATCTTCTGTGATGTCTCATAAAAAGATGTAATGAAATACTTATAAACTTGTGAGGGGTCTACTCACATTTGTGATATACCGCACTATATCTACCAGGCAGCGTCCTCCCCATAGCCTGGAAGAGGTCACTTTTATAAAGTTATAAAAGATGATTTATCGCCAACAAGACATCTGATATGAGACACACAGGTAGGACTGTTTTTAGCATTCTACAACCTGTATGGCCATATTAATAGTTTACATATGTCAAATGTGGTGACAGATTCCTTTGAATCATGATGTGTAAGGTTTTTTTTTGTTTTTTTCCAGATGGGAAAAAAGTGCCTTTTTTTACAGAATGTACTGAAATTTCTGGACAATTGACAACCCTGATTCAATGTAGTGAAGAGTACCCTTTATTTTGGCAAAGTTTATGGACATTATAATTCCTAGCTTCCTTCGAAGCAACGTACATGTTGATAGGAAAAAAATTCTAAAGTTATATGACATGATTGTCAGATCTGAAGCGAAGGCATTTTTTAATAGTATGTCTGTAGCACACTTCAGTGTCAACAAGTCTGCTTTCATAACTAGCAGATGACATAAATGACCTGGTTTTACCCTGCGTTCAGATAAGCAAGTTGCCACAGAGATTATATGCTAAAAACAAGGACTTTAGAAGGGTTTACTAATAAGATTAGCGATCTGACATGCTTAGTGTGGCAAGTATGAAGCATCCAACCCCCATATATCATTGCTCCATTCTTTTGGAAAACAAGAAATGATACATGACATGAAGACACTAATAAAATATTCTGCACCCTAATGGTTACTGATGTTACAATGAAGCAAATTTGCAATCTGGATGAATATTTGCTTTTAAAGGGAAAGTGTCATTAGATTCATGCTGCCTGAACCATGAGCGGTATGAATCGGGACCCGCTGTGCTACTGCAGTCTGGTATCTTTTTCTCTTAAACATTGCAGCTTTTCAGAGAGACTAAACTTTGAACAGTGAATGTGTTTCAAATGATAGTCAGAATCGACTTCTCCCAAACTCAATCCCTATGACTGACAGGTCTCTACTTTGGCGCAGTATTGGGAACAGAGGACCAGAGAAGCCACTGGGGTAAAGTTAGCTGAGACACAGTCCCCCCAACTTTACAAGGTACGGTATGTTTTCTCTGAAATGTTGCAACGTTTCAGAATTAAATATACATGATGGTAAGAGGGAACCAAGGCTTATTCTTGCTGTTCGTGGTTCAGACTTTAAATAGCATTGATCTTGGTCCCGGCTGATCAAACTTATAATGCATTCATAGTGATGATTTGCAATTATAATACTCTCAATACATACATACCCTACAAATGACAATATCCCAAACCTATTATTGTTAGTAAGAAGTGAGCATAGTCTACATTAAATTGAATATATCGCCAGGTTTTAACTGCCTCATCTGAGAGCAGCATAAAACAGGGGCATAGACTCTGAATCTAACACTGTATCACGTAATCCACTCGATCATATATCAGGCACTGGCTGTATGATCTCAGCCAGGTAAGTTTGACTCTGGAACGTTGCGGCAATTCAGAGAAAAACATACTATAACACCCGCATACACGTGTGTATAGACAAAGACTAGTGATGAGCGAATATACTCGTTACTTATACTCGTTACTCGAGATTTCTTGAGCATGCTCAGGAGTCCTCCAAGTAATATTTAGTGCTTGGAGTTTTAGTTTTTATTGCCACAGCTAAATGATTTACATCAGTTAGCCAGCATAAGTACATGTGGGGGTTGCCTGGTTGCTAGGGAATCCCCACATGTAACCAAGCTGGCAAACAGATGTAAGTCACTCAGCTGCGGCGATGAAAACTAAAACTCCGAGCAATAAAAAATACTCGGAGGACCCCCAATCATGCTCGGGAAATCTCGAGAAACAAGTATATTCGCTCATCACTATCAGAGTCCTGTCAACCGAGGGCAGCGGCAGGTGAGACGACGCCAGGGACCTGCCTACTAGCTACTAGTCTTCAACACTGCTCAGTCCCCATCAGCTTTTACAGTATATCTTATTTTGAAATGGCCCAGCATTTCAGTGTCAAGCTTCCCTGACTGAGATTATACAGCCTGTGCTGGATACATGCTGCCCGTTGATTGGCCAGCATGTATCAGCTGTCAGGTTCACTTTAATTGGCTTTAAAAAACAAACAAACAAAACTGTTTTATCTGCTGCAGCTTTGCTAGTCCTCTCAGTGATAAGCTCCTTGATATTCATGAGCTCTTGCTATCCTCACTCTCTTCAACTGACTGGCAGCTTTCTGCCTTCATACAGGGTAAGCATAAAGCTATCACTCAATGGTGTGGATTGGGTTAGACATACAACCACTGAAAGAACTAGCAGAGCTGCAGAAGATACAATAAGAAGCCCATTTAAGTGACATACTGCTGAAATAAGGGTCTCTGCCCATATTTTATACTGCCCTCAAAGTGCGAAGCATGAAGCCAGTGATTTTTTTTCAGCCTGTTATGTCAGATTTTTCCTGTGGTCAAAGCTTCTCCTATTTCCAGGCTACTTTATTTAAAGACAATGGTAATGTATAAGATTATTTCCTTCTATACTGTAAAAAAGAGAGCTATTTTTATAAAGTGCTCAGCACATTTCCCTTTGGCACTACAGAAATGTCTTACATAATTCCCTTGCTGCATTACTAGACAGGCGGTGTCTCATGGTGAAACAGAACCTATCCCATCAGGATGCACATTTATACAAGAAAACGAAAAAGAATACACATTCACTAGCTTCAAGACAGTTAGGCAATGCATCTGATCTGCACACACATTTATAAAATATTACAAGAATATTCTTTTTTTGCGATTACTGTGATACTACAAGTCACGGCTTACTTAGGGTATCTAACCTGCTCTTCATATGTTTTGCTTTAATGAAGGTTGTAATGATTTTAGGGGGCTCTAAAGTAAAGATGAAATAACGGATCACATTTATTCCTAAGTTGGGATCTCTTCCATCAACAATTGCACAGCTATGGGAGATGAGAGAGAACATCACTTACTACTTACATAGATCCTAATGAATATATCCCAAGTATATAAACCATAAGTAGGTAAACACTATCCCTCCACCCAAAAACACATATAAAAAATGGGGGTTAACACTAAAATAGGAGACAGGTGGTACTCAGTTGTGCCATATATTCCCATGCTTGTATATTGGAGACTAGTTCTGTGAATGCTAAGATTTATCCAGAATATAACAGTGTATTTCCGAGGAATCCTTTCTTGGATAACACTTGTCATACAATGCTGCCGGTAGTTGAACTCCAGACCTTGTAACAGAAAACCAGTCTGGATTTGCTGTGCCAGCCAGATTCTTCTTCAACTCTTTCAGAAAGGTCATCACCGGAAGGTCGTAGGACAGACTAAATGACTGACCTGTCAACCTCGTATATGCAGCCCTCCTTACTGCAAACATAGTAATAACCTAAACGCAGCTTCTTACATGACAAAACTAATTGTAGTAAGTGAGGCATCACATTGTACTGAATGTTTCGTGTTGCTTGGCACAGAAATACTACAATGCATCCAATCAGAACTCACAGCGTAGCTGCCTGAACCGCAAGATCAATCTAAGGCCTTTTAACACAAGTGCACTGCTAATCTACAGTCATCTAACAGACTGAGGATGAAAAGATTACTAGAAAACAAGACTGATCTATGCGGATTTCTGAAGTACATGATACCTTCTCTAATAGCTGTGTGCCAAGAATGGTCCCTGCACCAGTGATATATGCTAATATATGTTCAGCCAAAGTATCATGCTCATATTCAGATTTCAGCAAACCAATATCTGCTTTTTTCATCAATTTGTAAGATTTCAGACTTTTTATTTTCAATTTCTAAAGGAAGCCATAAAGGTAAGAAAATAATCTGTAACATACTGTATATTCGTATGCTGCATTTACAGCACACATAATAAAAATAAGCGTTATTACTTCTCAGGTGAAGACTTTCTCCTTTTGGTTTAGTGATCTAACTACTGTGGCCTGTGACAACTACACATTCAGTCTCACTAAAGAAAAAAATGGTAGTCACTCTAATAAGGCTGGTTTCAGATTTCCAACATTCAAGCACGGACTCAGATTGTGAATGATGGATGGGCTAAGATGCAACGAATCCATTCAAATATGGATGCCATAGGGATTTTGTCCATTTGGCATCTGTTTTTTCTATGCGCCTATTGAAATTTATGGGCAAGACTTATTCAAAACATGGATCGAAGTAGTGTATGCTGCAATTTTATTTTCACACGAGGACCACTAGTTGAGGGTAAAAATGTTCAGCCCATTCACCTGAACAAGCCCTAAGGGAGATATAATCAAATTGTGGCCTTCCCACATTTAAATCAGGGAAAAGCTAACAAAATAACAGGCAAATTATATACTTGCAGTCTTGAATTAAGGTCCTAAGACCACCCAGTATAGAAAAAACACCAAAATAATTTCTAAGAAATTTGCGTATTTCTTATGTAACATCTCCTTACTTAGGTATGAAAATATCAACACAACAAATAGTTTTGGGTGTTAGAAATCTATGCTTTGAAGATGAAACTGGGTGGCAAACCAACGCCTGTGCCACTTTTGTGTTCATAGGCTCCCAGATTTTAAAGAGAAGGCAGTGATAAACCACACGTTCACCAAAAGTCAAACTGTGTGGTCTCATAGTGTGCACTCTTTATGTGCTTTTTCCCACATTTTTCCTCACTCTGGCTTGCTTTAAAGGGAAGGTGCCACCAGTTTTTTTGTAGTTTTTTTTTGTGTGAAATTAAGCTTAAAATAGTAACTAAAATGTATTAATGCAATGTTTGCACTGTTTGCAAACATTTCTATATGAAAAATATTATATATTTTCTTACAAATATATATTTACCGCTAGGGGAGCATTTTGTGTGCACACGTTGCTGATTTTTCGCATTTTTTTTCAATCATGCTTGTGCACATGATGCATTTTTTTCAATTTACATTGATTTATTAATGATCTACAAACGCGGTACCATCCCTTTAAGAAAGCACTCATGATAGAATAAAACATGGCGGTGTATTAAGGAAATAAATGAACATCGGACAACTTTTTCTATTCCAAAAAAGCTAGAAATTCTGTGTCGAAAGGCAAATGTTGAGCAACATTAACCAACTCTAAGGCTGCATGCAAAAACATATTAAGTAATCATCCAAAAATATGGAAAGTGTCGAATGCAGGAAATGAGACTTCACTATTGTTAACAGTATTTATGCTGACCTAATGAATAAGTCACAAGTCTCATTTCTGCTGCGCGTATCATTTTCCTTATCTTGTCCGTGTCATCGTTTCTAGATTTGCTGCTATGTGTAGGAAAAATGTTCAATTTATCTGATTGTAATTATCTACCCATCGAGGATTTTTGAACCCTGTAAAAATTGCTTCATTTGTTTTAAGGTTGGCAATCGAAGCTTTTTATTTATGGAGTTGATAAAACACTCTGGATTTCCACTGAATATTGCATCCAATTACTTCCGCAGTGTGTGCACTTTGTAACAACATGTCGCCACCTAAAGAGCTACCTAAATGAGTCCATGGAGTTGTCCTTACTTTGTTTCCTTCTAGTTACAGCACCACCTTCTAATGCAGACTAATGTACTAATAGAGAATCCTGAAACGCTAAGTCCAAAGTCATGCACCGAAGGAACCTGTGGGATCATGGACTATAAAATGTGGCAGGTAATATGGAGAGGTTCTGTTGCTAAGGAGGATGTGACTGACGGTCCTTTTTGTAGACGGTCTCTGCTCTGACAAATTGTTGGAGGTCTCCCTTTTTTAACTTAGATTATCCCAATAGGATATTTGGAAATTGATTTTTGGTTGTGAAAACCTGTCTACAAATTGTAAATCCCCTTTAAAGGGAACCTGTCACCCCCAAAATAGAAGGTGAGCTCAGCCTACCGGCATCAGGGGCTTATCTACAGCATTCTGTAATGCTGTAGATAAGCCCCCGATGTAACCTGAAAGATGAGAAAAAGAGGTTAGATTATACTCACCCAGGGGCGGTCCCGGTTCTGTTCTGGTCTGATGGGTGTTGCGGTCCGGGGCCTCCCATCTTTTTATGATGACGTCCTCTTCTTGTCTTCACGCTATGACTCCGGCGCAGGCGTACTTTGTCTGCCCTGTTGAGGGCACAGCAAAGTACTGCAGTGCGCAGGCGCTGGGCCTCTCTGACTTTTCCCGGTGCCTGCTCACTGCATTACTTTGCTCTGCCGTCAACAGGGCAGACAAAGTACGCCTGCGCCAGAGCCGCAGCGTGAAGACAAGAAGAGGACGTCATCGTAAGAAGATGGGAGGCCCCGGACCAGACCGCGACGCCCATCGGACCAGAACAGAACCGGACCGCCCCTGGGTAAGTATAATCTAACCTCTTTTTCTCATCTTTCAGGATACATCAGGGGCTTATCTACAGCATTACAGAATGCTGTAGATAAGCCCCTGATGCCGGTGGGCTTAGCTCACCTTTGATTTTGGGGGTGACAGGTTCCCTTTAACACTAGGACTACTGGTATAGTCATTTTGACTACTTACTTGCAGTAGTTCTAGCCAGGGTTCACGAGTCCAGTAGTCCTAGTGTTAAACACAGTTGGGATATTGCAAAATAGTTACCTCTGGCCTGAAGACGATGCTTTTCCTGATGGTCTACTCAAAGCAGAAGAGAAACTGACCTCACTCTGCACAATTACCATGAAATAGATCATTTCAGAATCACCAATCTTTTCTCACACATGTGATTTATTAGCTTTAATATCTATAAAGACCACCTCTTTAGCCTGAGGAAGGGAAAAGTCTTCCCAGATTATCAGATTACAGTTTTCCAGCTCCAGCAGATAAAATGAACCATCTTTAAACAACCATCCCTTTATCCAGACCAGGTATCCTATGACAGATGTTCATATATTATGGACACTGGCCAACTTCATCACTGAGATGACACTCCTCTACAAGACTTTCAATACAGTTTTGGGTGGTCATCTGGAAGAGATTCACTGTATTTATTTCACTAGTTATTACATGGATATACTGCATTTCATGTAGATCCTTATAGTGTTTTTTTACTGTTACTATTACGGTTACAATTAATTCACTAGAATTGTTTACATTTTTCCAAAGTATTACATAATGTACCTATTGCCAGGAATATTCATAAAATAGCTGTACTCATCCCTGGCGCTTCAGCACGCTATCTCCGGTCCTGCTGGTGGTCTTCTGCTCACCTGGCTCTGTGACTAAGCACTATATACCAGACATGACCAATGCAGCTAATCAGAGGTAGGGCAGTAGTCACATGGGATATACGGGTGACTGCTGTCAAGAAAAGAGAAGATGTCAAGAGCACCTTACAGTAGATGCACTGCTGGTAGAGCAGGGGTTTACATGGGTGGGTGTCACAGGGGGAATCTTGAGCCGTCTCCGCTGCGGTCTCCCATTCTTCTCCAGCTGCAGTGGAGCCTGCTCAGCGGAGACGTCGGTCCCAGCGTCTAGCTCAGGCTAATACTGGACGACTGGTTACTACTGCCCTTCCAGGCTCTGTCCTTGTAGCCAGCAATGTTCAGCAGCGAGCAGTTCTTTCTGGGACTAAGTCCTGCTTTTCCCTTACTGAGCATGCCCACGGGACGACCTCCATTGGAGGTCGGGGGTCACATGCTCAGGTCCTGTTGCGGCTCCTATTGGTCTATCTGGAAAGTCTTGTAGCACTGCCGCTATAAAAGGTTCGCTGTTGTGAATTCTGTTGTCAAGCTCCCTCCTGTGGTCATGAATGGTACTTCGGCTGGTTCTGTCCATGGGCTTCCTCTGGTGGTTGTGAGTGGAGCTGCGGTTTCTGAGTTTCCTTCTACAGGTGACGAGGTTAATTCGTTAGCTGGCTGCTCTATTTAACTCCACTTAGATCATTGCTCCATGCCACCTGTCAATGTTCCAGTATTGGTCTAGTTCTCTCCTGGATCGTTCTTGTGACCTGTCTTCCCAGCTGAAGCTAAGTTCCTGCTTGTTTTTCTCTGGTTTGCTATTTTTCTGTCCAGCTTGCTATTTTGATTTTTGTCTTGCTTGCTGGAAGCTCTGGGACGCAGAGGGAGCGCCTCCGCACCGTGAGTCTTTTTGTAGGTTTTTGTGCTGACCGCAAAGTTACCTTTCCTATCCTCTGTCTGTTCAGTAAGTTGGGCCTCACTGTGCTAAATCTATTTCATCTCTGTGTTTGTCATTTTCATCTTTACTCACAGTCATTATATGTGGGGGGCTGCCTTTTCCTTTGGGGAATTTCTCTGAGGCAAGGTAAGCTTTGTTTTTCTATCTCTAGGGCTAGCTAGTTTCTTAGGCTGTGTCGAGTTGCATAGGGAGCGTTAGGAGCAATCCACGGCTGTTTCTAGTGTGTGTGATAGGATTAGGGATTGCG
This sequence comes from Ranitomeya imitator, assembly GCF_032444005.1. Classification (NCBI taxonomy): domain Eukaryota; kingdom Metazoa; phylum Chordata; class Amphibia; order Anura; family Dendrobatidae; genus Ranitomeya; species Ranitomeya imitator. The sequence continues at coordinate 491,303,369 of NC_091282.1, read as the reverse complement.
GTCAGCAGAGTTCCCACGTCTCAGAGCTCGTCCTATATTATTAGTAACTATCAGGTCATTCCGTGTGCTCTTAACCACTAGGTCCATTATTGTCCTTACCACCAAGTCATAACAGTACAGGTGGCCCAAAGTATTAATGCATCTCAATAGAGGGATAAGAGAAGTTCTGAGACCATTTTTTTTTCTTTGCAGTGTGTTTTGTCTCTCTTTTCCCCTTTACCTCTGGGTGGTTCAGGATACAGGTGTAAATATGGACATTCAAGGTCTGTCCTCTTGTATGAATAATCTCACTGCAAGGGTACAAAACATTCAAGATTTTGTGGTTCAGAATCCGATGTTGGAGCCTATGATTCCAATTCCTGATTTGTTTTTTGGGGACAGATCTAAGTTTCTGAATTTCAAAAATAATTGTAAATTGTTTCTTGCTTTGAAACCTCGCTCCTCAGGTGACCCTGTTCAACAAGTGAAAATCATTATTTCTTTGTTACGTGGCGACCCTCAAGACTGGGCATTTTCCCTTGCGCCAGGAGATCCGGCATTGCGTGATGTTGATGTGTTTTTTCTGGCGCTCGGATTGCTTTATGATGAACCTAATTCAGTAGATCAGGCAGAGAAAATCTTGCTGGCTCTGTGTCAGGGTCAGGATGAGGTAGAAATATATTGTCAGAAGTTTAGGAAGTGGTCTGTACTCACTCAGTGGAATGAATGTGCCCTGGCAGCAATTTTCAGAAAGGGTCTATCTGAAGCCCTTAAGGATGTCATGGTGGGATTTCCCATGCCTGCTGGTCTGAATGAGTGTATGTCTTTGGCCATTCAGATCGATCGACGCTTGCGTGAGCATAAAGCTGTGCACCATTTGGCGGTATTATCTGAACATAGACCTGAGCCTATGCAATGTGATAGGACTTTGACCAGAGCTGAACGGCAAGAACAAAGACGACGGAATGGGCTGTGTTTTTACTGTGGTGATTCCACTCATGCTATCTCCGATTGTCCTAAGCGCACTAAGCGTTTCGCTAGGTCTGCTACCACTGGTACGGTACAGTCGAAATTTCTTTTGTCCGTTACTCTGATTTGCTCTTTGTCGTCCTATTCTGTTATGGCATTTATGGATTCGGGCGCTGCCCTGAATTTGATGGACTTGGAGTTTGCTAGGCGCTGTGGTTTTTTCTTGGAGCCCTTGCAGTATCCTATTCCATTGAGAGGAATTGATGCTACGCCTTTGGCCAAGAATAAGCCTCAGTACTGGACCCAATTGACCATGTGCATGGCTCCTGCACATCAGGAGGATATTCGCTTTTTGGTGTTGCATAATCTGCATGATGTGGTCGTTTTGGGGTTGCCATGGCTACAGGTCCATAATCCAGTATTGGATTGGAAATCTATGTCTGTGTCCAGCTGGGGTTGTCAGGGGGTACATGGTGATGTTCCATTTTTGTCTATTTCGTCATCCACCCCTTCTGAAGTTCCGGAGTTTTTGTCGGATTACCGGGATGTATTTGATGAGCCCAAATCCAGTGCCCTACCTCCTCATAGGGATTACGATTGTGCTATCAATTTGATTCCTGGTAGTAAGTTTCCTAAGGGCCGACTGTTCAATTTATCTGTGCCAGAGCACGCCGCTATGCGGAGTTATGTAAAGGAATCCTTGGAGAAGGGTCATATTCGCCCGTCGTCGTCACCATTGGGAGCAGGGTTCTTTTTTGTGGCCAAGAAGGATGGTTCTTTGAGACCTTGTATTGATTACCGCCTTCTTAATAAGATCACAGTCAAATTTCAGTACCCTTTGCCGCTGCTGTCGGATTTATTTGCTCGGATTAAGGGGGCTAGTTGGTTCACCAAGATAGATCTTCGTGGTGCGTATAATCTTGTGCGTATTAAACAGGGCAATGAATGGAAAACAGCATTTAATACGCCCGAGGGCCATTTTGAGTACCTGGTTATGCCATTCGGGCTGTCCAATGCTCCATCAGTATTTCAGTCCTTCATGCATGACATCTTCCAAGAGTACCTGGATAAATTCTTGATTGTATATTTGGATGATATTTTGGTCTTCTCAGATGATTGGGAGTCTCACGTGAAACAGGTCAGAATGGTGTTCCAGGTCCTTCGTGCGAATTCTTTGTTTGTGAAGGGGTCAAAGTGTCTCTTTGGAGTTCAGAAGGTTTCATTTTTGGGTTTCATTTTTTCCCCTTCTACTATCGAGATGGACCCTGTTAAAGTCCAGGCCATTTATGATTGGACTCAGCCGACATCTGTGAAGAGTCTGCAAAAGTTCCTGGGCTTTGCTAATTTTTATCGTCGCTTCATCAGTAATTTTTCTAGTGTTGCTAAACCGTTGACTGATTTGACCAAGAAGGGTGCTGATGTGGTAAATTGGTCTTCTGCGGCTGTCGAAGCTTTTCAGGAGTTGAAGCGTCGTTTTTCTTCTGCCCCTGTGTTGTGCCAGATAGATGTTTCGCTTCGGTTTCAGGTCGAGGTTGATGCTTCTGAGATTGGAGCAGGGGCTGTTTTGTCACAAAGAAGTTCTGATGGCTCGGTGATGAAACCATGTGCCTTCTTTTCTAGAAAGTTTTCGCCTGCTGAGCGCAATTATGATGTTGGCAATCGAGAGTTGTTGGCTATGAAGTGGGCATTCGAGGAGTGGCGTCATTGGCTTGAAGGAGCCAAGCATCGCGTGGTGGTCTTGACGGATCACAAGAATTTGACTTGTCTCGAGTCTGCCAAATGGTTGAATCCTAGACAGGCTCGTTGATCGCTATTTTTCTCCCGTTTTGATTTTGTGGTTTCGTACCTTCCAGGCTCTAAGAATGTGAAGGCTGATGCCCTGTCAAGGAGTTTTGTGCCCGACTCTCCGGGTGTTCCTGAGGCGGCGGGTATTCTCAAAGAGGGGGTAATTTTGTCTGCCATCTCCCCTGATTTGTGGCGGGTGCTGCAAAAATTTCAGGCTGATAGACCTGACCGTTGCCCAGCGGAGAAACTGTTTGTCCCTGATAAATGGACTAGTAGAGTTATCTCTGAGGTTCATTGTTCCTTGTTGGCTGGTCATCCTGGAATCTTTGGTACCAGAGATTTGGTGGCTAGATCCTTTTGGTGGCCGTCTTTGTCGCGGGATGTGCGTTCTTTTGTGCAGTCCTGTGGGACTTGTGCTCAGGCTAAGCCCTGCTGTTCTCGTGCCAGTGGGTTGCTTTTGCCCTTGCCGGTCCCGAAGAGGCCCTGGACGCATATCTCTATGGATTTTATTTCGGATCTCCCTGTCTCTCAAAAGATGTCGGTCATTTGGGTGGTTTGTGATCGCTTCTCTAAGATGGTCCATTTGGTACCCTTGTCTAAATTGCCTTCCTCCGCTGATTTGGTGCCATTGTTTTTCCAGCATGTGGTTCGTTTACATGGCATTCCGGAGAACATCGTTTCGGACAGAGGTTCCCAGTTTGTTTCGAGGTTTTGGCGAGCCTTTTGTGCTAGGATGGGCATTGATTTGTCTTTTTCCTCGGCTTTCCATCCTCAGAGAAATGGCCAAACCGAACGAACTAATCAGACTTTGGAAACATATCTGAGATGCTTTGTTTCTGCTGATCAGGATGATTGGGTGTCCTTTTTGCCTTTGGCTGAGTTCGCCCTTAATAATCGGGCCAGCTCGGCTACTTTGGTTTCGCCGTTTTTCTGCAATTCTGGTTTCCATCCTCGTTTCTCTTCAGGGCAGGTTGAGTCTTCGGACTGTCCTGGTGTAGATACTGTGGTGGATAGGTTGCAGCAGATTTGGACTCATGTGGTGGACAATTTGACATTGTCCCAGGAGAAGGCTCAACGTTTCGCTAACCGCCGGCGCTGTGTGGGTCCCCGACTTCGTGTTGGGGATTTGGTTTGGTTGTCGTCTCGCTATGTTCCTATGAAGGTTTCCTCTCCTAAGTTTAAGCCTGGTTTCATTGGTCCGTATAAGATTTCTGAGGTTCTCAATCCTGTGTCGTTTCGTTTGACCCTTCCAGCTTCTTTTGCCATCCATAATGTATTCCATAGGTCATTGTTGCAGAGATACATGGCGCCTGTGGTTCCATCCGTTGATCCTCCTGCCCCGGTGTTGGTTGAGGGGGAGTTGGAGTATGTGGTGGAGAAGATTTTGGATTCTCGTATTTCGAGACGGAAACTCCAGTACCTGGTCAAGTGGAAGGGTTATGGTCAGGAAGATAATTCCTGGGTCTTTGCCTCCGATGTTCATGCTGCCGATCTGGTTCGTGCCTTTCATTTGGCTCGTCCTGGGGGCTCTGGTGAGGGTTCGGTGACCCCTCCTCAAGGGGAGGTACTGTTGTGAATTCTGTTGTCAAGCTCCCTCCTGTGGTCATGAATGGTACTTCGGCTGGTTCTGTCCATGGGCTTCCTCTGGTGGTTGTGAGTGGAGCTGCGGCTTCTGAGTTTCCTTCTACAGGTGACGAGGTTAATTCATTAGCTGGCTGCTCTATTTAACTCCACTTAGATCATTGCTCCATGCCACCTGTCAATGTTCCAGTATTGGTCTAGTTCTCTCCTGGATCGTTCTTGTGACCTGTCTTCCTAGCTGAAGCTAAGTTCCTGCTTGTTTTTCTCTGGTTTGCTATTTTTCTGTCCAGCTTGCTATTTTGATTTTTGTCTTGCTTGCTGGAAGCTCTGGGACGCAGAGGGAGCGCCTCCGCACTGTGACTTTTTGCGCCCTCTGCGTGGTCTTTTTGTAGGTTTTTGTGCTGACCGCAAAGTTACCTTTCCTATCCTCTGTCTGTTCAGTAAGTTGGGCCTCACTGTGCTAAATCTATTTCATCTCTGTGTTTGTCATTTGCATCTTTACTCACAGTCATTATATGTGGGGGGCTGCCTTTTCCTTTGGGGAATTTCTCTGAGGCAAGGTAGGCTTTGTTTTTCTATCTCTAGAGCTAGCTAGTTTCTTAGGCTGTGTCGAGTTGCATAGGGAGGGTTAGGAGCAATCCACGGCTGTTTCTAGTGTGTGTGATAGGATTAGGGATTGCGGTCAGCAGAGTTCCCACGTCTCAGAGCTCGTCCTATATTATTAGTAACTATCAGGTCATTCCGTGTGCTCTTAACCACTAGGTCCATTATTGTCCTTACCACCAGGTCATAACAGTTCGCATGGCCGCTCGGCCGTGCGCTAGTGTACACTTGTAAACGTGTGTGTGTGTTGACATGTGAAAGTCGCTCTTTAATCATCCCCTCCCTTGTATATGACTGCTCGCGTAAGGTGGATGATTGCTATCTAGCGCCCGACTTAGCTATCAGCACGTGACACACAGCGTCAGATTCCTGTGACCGCTAGTGCGGCGCCGTGCGCTTTTACAGTGCTTTCCTTACCCAAGCCTGGGTGGTTAGTGGCGTCCGCCAGAGCTGCACCGCACGCACTCTCGTGCATCTAAATTATTATTTTGGTTACGCTGACACCCCAGTTGCGGTGTTGAGCGCAAGATGTCTAGTTGTACTCTAATCCCGAGTCTAGAGGTAGAGTTCTGTGACTCCTTGCTTGCGCTCTTTGTGCGGTACTGCGGCCCTGTGGTTCGCTTTCTTCATACTGGGTGAAGTTAACCCGTGTGTGAATCCATATTGTACTGCCATATAGTCCATCATTACTTAGCAGCAGGTACCATCTCTGCACGGTGGACCCCGGGCTGTGAACGCACCTTACCCTATTTTTCTAAATATTTGGTGCGTTCCGCTAGCCCTAACAGTTGGGTACACTATTATCACTCTTACAAGTAGGCACATTGGCACATTATTGAATTAGTAAACAAAAAAACACAATACATGAATATATCATGTCATCCTGTATGGTAGATGTATGTTACACAATATTGAACAACTTTTACCCAACTAAAATTCAAGCCTCGGTGTTTTTTAATCCAATGCCATATTGCTTATAACAGCTACCGTCAGAGAAAGTTAAACATTTATCTGAACTTACAAATCCACATAGGAAGAATACGATTGTAGCGTGTGTCTATAATTGTTCCAATAATAAGCCTTTGCCCTGTACTGATTGTACGCTGCACGGTATGCACATTACCGTAAACTGGCTATCAATGGCTGATAAAGGAAGACATTCTGCGAGGCTGACCTTAAGCCGAAAGCTTCTGCTATGTAGCCAGAAACCAATTGCATATACGCAAGTATATATTTTCATAATCTACTAGGAGGGAAATTAGGGAAAATAGCTTTTATGCTATGTTTGATCAAACACAATATTACTAAGAACCCTGTGTTATTTGGATGCACTTTTTCTTTTTACTTATTTAGTTACAGCAGGGTTTTTGCTCATTTTGTTTCTTGCAGGTTTTGAAGAAGGGAAATTTACATTATATAGTTAGAGTTAGAGATAAAGTATTCAGAAGAAAAAAAAGCTTTATTTTTTTCATTAACACAACTACTAGTGATGTGACCCTCTAAATGAAAAACAAAAAGAGAGATCTTTCTAATGGTCTTTTTACACCTAGGTCTGTAACCATGACAAGAAAGTATCCCTACATCTTGGTTTCAAAATCATCACAGATGAGGATTCTTTACAGAACGAGCAGTGAAAACTTAGATATCCTCTTTCACAAAATGTTGTGATGATTGACTTGTTAAACACTTTCAAGAAGGGCCTTGATGCTTTTCTTGAAATCCAAAATACCAAAAGGGCTCGTGACAAGTTTTCAAGTCATCCCCTATCCATCAGATAGGTGCCCTTCCTCTCCATTCTCTATGGGATTTGCCACAGATAGCTGAACACTGTACTTAGCTTTTCTGAAATTCCATACAAAGTGAATGGAGCAGAGGTGAGCATACTTAACTTCAGATCAATTCAGACAGGGCTCAATGCCTCATTCTAGTGGTGGTTCTAGGGATTAGAATGTTGTCCCTTACCGAATGGAACTTCAAAACTTGGCATAAACCCTTTAAACACGTATACATAATTACAGAAGACAGGTAACTCATTCATTGCAATTAAGAAGGATTTTTTCTTCCTAAATAAAGGCAATTTGTAACTACGACATTGTTTTACTTCCCATCCTCTGAACCAACAATTACCTACCTTAAAGGTACCTTCACTCTGAACGATATCGCTAGCGATCCGTGACGTTGCAGCGTCCTGGCTAGCGATATCGTTCAGTTTGACACGCAGCAGCGATCTGGATCCTGCTGTGCCATCGTTGGTCGGAGCAGAAAGTCCAGAACTTTATTTCGTCGCTGGACCTCCCGCAGACATCGCTGAATCGGCGTGTGTGACGCCGATTCAGCGATGTCTTCACTGGTAACCAGGGTAAACATCGGGTTACTAAGCGCAGGGCCGCGCTTAGTAACCCAATGTTTACCCTGGTTACCAGCGTAAACGTAAAAAAAAACCAAACACTACATACTTACATTCCGGTGTCTGTCCCCCGACGCTGTGCTTTCCTGCACTGGCTATGAGCGCCGGCCGGCCGTAAAGCACAGCGGTGACGTCACCGCTCTGCTTTACGGCTGGCCGGTGCTGACAGTGCAGAGAAGCACAGCGCCGGAGGACAGACACCGGAATGTAAGTATGTAGTGTTTGTTTCTTTTACGTTTACGCTGGTAACCAGGGTAAACATCGGGTTACTAAGCGCGGCCCTGCGCTTAGTAACCCGATGTTTACCCTGGTTACCAGGGGACCGGCATCGTTGGTCGCTGGAGAGCTGTCTGTGTGACAGCTCTCCAGCGACCACACAGCGACGCTGCAGCGATCGGGATCGTTGTCTAGATTGCTGCAGCGTCGCTTAATGTGACGGTACCTTTACAGCATCAGCTAATTTACCATGTTAAAAAAGTAAATACAACTGAGCAGATCACCAACAGATCAAAACAGTAAACAATAGGCACCAAAGACACTGGCAATAAACTTTCTGGTACCCACATAAAAAAGCAATTATAAGGCTATGTGCACACGTATGCAGAATTGACATGCATATAAACACTAGCGTTTTGCAAGCGTAATTAGCTTGCACAATGCTAGCGTTTTCCAAGCGATCTGTAGCATCGCTTGGAAAACTGATTGACAGGTTGGTCACACTTGTCAAACATAGTGTTTGACAAGTGTGACCAACTTTTTACTAATGATGCTGCCTATGCAGCATCAATAGTAAAAAGATAGAACATTAAAAATAATAAAAAAAATTGTGATATTCTCACCTTCCGACGTCCCCGCAGCCTTCCCGCTCCTCGTGATGCTCCCGTTCCCAGTAATGCCTCGCGGTAATGACCCCAGATGACGTAGCATCACGTGACACCGCTACGTCATCACAGGTCATTGTCGCAAGGCATTACTGGGAACGGGTGCATCGCGAA